>NW_027206179.1:48846318-49151318 GCF_024711535.1 Dipodomys merriami
GCATGCAGGAAGCCCTTGGCTTCAAACCCCAAAAGCACCAGAACAAACGCTTCGTCTTTTGTTAAAAGTGTTTATAAGTTAATAAACTTAACCTACATTGAGAGCAATCAGGATGATGTCATTTACATTGATTTTGTCAGGAGAACTTGTGCAAGCTTCAATGCCTTCCTCTGAAAGATACCTGTTAAAATAAAATAAACAGCTTATTACCTAAAATCAAAATCTTGTCTGTGTAACTATTATCTTTAAGTAGCTGTACAAGGGAGGTGTCATTTAACAAAGCAGTATATGAATACAATGCATATTGATCTTTGTCACCCCTTCAATAATCTCTTCTCCTTTGAGCAACTCCAGCTTAATTTTTTATTATTATTCTAGAGGTAATGTACAGAGTGATTTGTTTTCTATTATAAATGTTTACTGCAAATACTAGGAAAGATATTTGCATAGAGACTCCCATCTTGCTTACTATTTCTCATAGAATAGAATGGACAATCCTATTTTATTTGTATGCTTAAGGAATACTGTCAATAAAATTACCCATACACTTGGTGATAAAAACTAAGTTTTGATATATTCTATAATTCAAGTTTACTTGCAAAAACATCTGCAACATCTCAAATTTTTTATAACCACCAATTTTTTTTATAACTACCAGTGCCACTGTAGACATTCTTCCAGATGTAGGAAGGACTGCTAGTCTAAGAGCTACCTCATGCTTATTCTTGATGGTGTGGTTAGCAATCCCACCACTGACCCCTACACACTGTCAGACAAACTGTACCAAAGAACATGCTTTTAAGAAACAATAAATGGAATAATTCTCAAAAGTATAGCAAGTGAAAATAAACATGAATAGTTAGGACTGTACAAAAGAACAACACAAGGCAAAGGTCTAAAAGTCTATAAGCAAGACCATAGAGATATATTCAGGAATATACACAGTATATAAATTAAATCAACAGGTACTATTAAATGCTTAATAGTACCTGTTGCAATTGCTAAACTATGATGATAAATAAAGGTAAATAGTCAAATGTGTTGCAAAGGTCTTTTGTATGTAGATGAGTCAGTAAGAATGAAGAAGTGGTAGATAGAATGATAGTATATAGTAACTGTGCAATAAAAGTACATAGTCAACTAAGTTAAAACACTGTTTCATTAAAAGTATCTGTGGTGATTTCCTTGTCCTGTTACTTTTTTCTGCTCATTAAATATATATATATAATTCTAATTAATTTTCTAAATTAAGCTTTACAAATGTCAATTAAGGCCTGTATCTATAATAATTATGAAAATCAGAAACAAGATTAGTAAAATTATACATCTTCCTTCAATGACTTTACAGTCCATGACTGTAAAGTCTCATATACAGCACAATACAATACACAAGTGGCTTCCATATAAGACCAAAATAACTGTTGAAATGTTGAAATGAAAAATTGTACAGAAAAGGAATATCATAAGCCAAAATACGAAAAAAAGAAACTACGAAGCACATTCTAGAGGTCATATCGTGGAGCATTCTAGCTGGAAACTGAGGAAGAAAGAGAAGTAAGAATAGACTGAAGTAGAATCTCAATGTTGTTTCAATTTGCATTTCTTTTATAGACATAGATGTTGAACATTTCTTCATATGTCTAATTGGCCATTCTTATTTCTTCTTTGGAAAGTCTTTAGCCCACTTTATTAATGAGGCTGCTGTTTCTTTGAGGATCTGTTTTGTGTGAGATTTAATGTTTGTGCTTTGAGTATATTTTAGATATGAGGCCCTTAACTAAACATAGAGCAATCTCATTCCTGGGCATTTACCCAAATGACCACAAACCAGCTTATACTAATGCCACCAGCACAACTATGTTCATCACAGCATTCTTTACCATAGCTAAGATAAAGATTTAATCAAGATGGCCCTCAGTGGATGAATGAATCAAGTATATATACACAATGGAAATCTCTGCTTCCATCAGAAAGAATGACATTGCCCCCATTCATAAGGAAATGGAAAGACTTGGAAAAAATCATATTAAGTGAAGTAAGCCAGATCCAAAGAAACATAGGCTATATTCCCTCAATAAGTAGAATATGTCTATCAATCTACAAGTTAATACAATGAATAGCAAAAGACAAATAATTACACCTGGACATGATTAATTAAACAGTACTCTAAACATCTGCACAGTGAGAACAAAGGAAGATATTCTTAGGAGAGAATCACAATGACTCAATAGCTATGTGCATATCGATACTTATCAAAATGAACTCCAAGAAAGGGAAACAGAGGTTGTTCATTGTACTGTTTGCAGTCATTTCTTTATTCTTTTTTCCCCCTTTGGTTATTCCCTTTTATCACTGTTTTCTATTTCTGTACCCTTTGTCTTGTATATAAGTTTGTGATTTGAGGAAAGGAAGGGGAATCACAGAAACAGTGGGACAAAGAGTAAACCAATTCAACAGTGATACTCACTAGACATTATGTTGAAAATAAACTTTACAATCTGGAAGGAAGGGGGGGTCAGTAGGGGAAAAAGTAGGAAAAAATGAGGGAGAGGGTAATAGTGTTCAAAAAGAAATATACTCATGACCTGATTTATGTAACTGTAACCCTTCTGTATATCACCTCTATAATAAAATTTAAATTAAAAATAAAAAGAATAGGTTGAGCCCAATTTAGATAGCAACACTGCACTAAGTTATATAGGTGAGATATTAAACATGGATTGAGTGAAGACTACTTTTCAAACTCCTACACAGTGGGAGATAGAATGCAATAATTAAGAGAACATTATTTCTTAGAAGTAAATTATTATAACATACAAATGAACAGGAATAGATAAAAAATAAACCAAGTTCAAATCTTCAGTTTTACAAATGAAGAAAAAATTCCTGAAGGTTTTAATTAAACTTGTCTCATAATGCAAAATTTGCTGATGTAAGTTAAAAACAAAAGTGAAGCCGGGCGCTGGTGGCTCACGCCTGTAATCCTAGCTACTCAGGAGGCTGAAATCTGAGGATCGCGGTTCAAAGCCAGCCCGGGCAGGAGAGACCGTGAGACTCCTATCTCCAATAAACCACCAGAAAACCGGAAGTGGCGCTGTAGCTCAAGTGGTAGAGCGCTCGCCTTGAGCTGAAGAGCTGAGGGACAGCGCCCAGGCCCAGAGTTCAAGCCCCATGGCCAACCAAAAAAAAACAAACAAACAAACAAAAACCAAAGTGATTCTAATTCTCTGTTCAGTAAATCAAATAACTAATGCAAATATTAGAAATACCTTCTCACCAACAAAAGCCAGTATTTAAGCAAATCAGTTTCCTAATCAATTTGGCACTACAAAGACACACACACACACACACACACACACACACACACACACACACACACACAAAGACACACACACACACACACACACACACACACACACACACACAGAGCAAATCCAATCCGTGAGATATAAAGTATATCAAATAAGAATAGTTGTAGTTCCATAGTAAAATATGAGGAAAGCAATACAACTAAAGATTAGAGATTCAAAGGTCATTAGGACAATAAAAATTTCCATCCCTACAAAATATTAAAAGAAAAAACCTAATAAAAATGCTAAAGGCAGAACATTAGAGAGAATGAGGATTTAACTTTATACACACAGTAGTAAAATATGTGATTTCCTTCAAGTGTTGGGCTTTCTGAATACCACAAATTATCAAATGTGTCTCAATCTCCATTCTATACTTTTACAATGTCTCCCTTGTTCACACTTAAGATTTTGAAAGAAAAAAAAAAAGTATTTCGGTTTTACTCTGAAATTATCAAGAAACAGAGATCTATTTGCACCTTCCCTAACAGGTTAGTGATTCTTCTATAAATAATGGACATTTTCACAAAAGGACTAAGTCTAAAGTATTTAGGGTTTATTAGCAAGCTTTATGAATAACACAATTGATAAAGTTAAAAGTAAATGCCAAAGTCTGCTTCAAGACGTACCAAAGAACTTAATGACAAGAGTCACCAGCCTTAACTGAGGTTATCAACAAAGAATGGAACTGAAAATTGGAGCAGGCGCACTAGATTTGGTCCCTCTGCAATACCTGACCAATGGACATCAAGGGAACAGAATTCTAATCAGTTCCAATGGGCCACCTTTGAGTACTAAAAATTCAAAGCAATATGGACCCTAAAAGAAGATGCAGATCCCAGAAAGCTCTCATTTACTAAACATCCAGAAAAGGCAACATTTTCCCTCAGTAGAGATTTATGGATCAATATGATATATCTAGATCAAAAACTTTTAACATCAGAAATAAAAGCTCCGAAATAATTTTCTTTCCATGCATTCCCTGAAGCAGGTAAAATCCTTGACATATACAAAGTAAACAAAGGTTTACTTGTTTTGTTGTTTTTACTTTTGTTTTGCATTACTGGAATTTGATCTCAGCCTCTTACTTGCTAGGCAGGCATTCATTCCCCGGTTTGATCTGCATCCACCTCTTATGCTTTTGTGACTTTGAGATAGGGTGTCACATTTTTGACTAGGCCCAGCTTGAACCAAGATTATCCTACTGAAACAGTCTACATAGCTAGATAACAAGTACAGCCATCATGCCATTTTATTGATTGAGAGAGCATCTCACTAACTTTGCCTGAGCTGGCTTTGATTCATAATCTTTCCACTCTCCACCTCCTAGCATCTGGAATTACAGGTGGAAACCATGGACCCAGCAATTTTCCTTTGTGTGACACTGGGAAAGCAAAGACAGAATATGACAGCAACAAATGTGATACCAGAAGGACTTCATGGCTTATTTTTCATTTTTGTTTTTGTTTTGGAGTGTGTGTTTGTGTGTGTTTTGAGGGGGGAAGGGAGTCTTTGATCTGTATTTGGTCATTTCCTACCATAATAAGATTAATATCCAAAACCAATATGGGAATTTAGTGTATGAATTCCTGCTTAGCCACAAAGAAAACAAAGATAACCAAGAATGGCAAGAATAGAACAGACAGTTGGTAAATGAATATGCTAAAAGGTATTTTTGATCTTAAAAATATGGAAGCTGTGATTTGCAATTTGCTAAAACATTTAAAAATTATTCTATTTAAACAGGTCTTTCTATTGATTGTACCTATCTTGTTACAATATTAACTGTTTGAATAGATTATAATACACCTCTGCCCAAATTTCAATTTTTCTATTATTTTTATAGGTCACCCTTGTACTATGCCAAAAGTAATCCAGTAACTGACTTGTGATTCCTTCCTGTAAGACAGAAGAAAACATCCTGTAATTTTCTATTTAAATTTACACATATAGAATAACAAAATTAATAATGTAACAAAGCTAACAAGAATTTGGGTATAAACTATGCTTCATACAACCTACTACAGATAAAATCAATATATTCAACACTGCTTACCAATACATTGGAGGAGTAAGGGAATCACAGAAAAGAAAATAAGTAGGCACACTAGAAGTAAAGTAAATGAATTCCATACCCAAATCTCTACTAAGTCCAACGAACAGGAAGATTAGAATTCTACTAAAGGTAAGTCAGAGAAAAGAGTACTATAACAAATGGTGGAAAATGAAAGGATTTTTAATATCTTTAAACAACCAACACTACTATATTATTTTCTTCTTTACATAAAGTCAACAACTATTCCAAAAGAAAGCTACCATCTTTATTTCAACAATTACAATAAGGATGGAAATCAAAGTTAGCTGAAATTTAATTTTCTCTGTAGTTTAAATACAGAGATCAAAGTTATATATTATTTAAAATTCTTCTGAGCATGAGCACTTAATGCTAATCTTAATCTTGCAAACTACATTCAATATTTTATTCAATAAGTCATTATGTAAAATGTATTTATCAGTGATTAGTTTTTATTTCTGTGTGCATAAATGTATACTTTTTGCCAAATCACTGTTTTATCACCTGCAATAAAACATTTTCTGCACATACTATACATAAGTAACAGAAAATCTATTTTAATTTTCCTACACTAGCTTTTCAGACTTATATTATGAAAATAAAAACACTAAAATCAAAGATAACACAAGAAATCATTGTAAAAATCTTAACATTCTAAAGCAAATATTTCATAAAATTAAACAGAACCAAAATTGAAGGATAAACATGCAAAATAAAAATCATTTAATTCCAAAGAATACTTTGGAATTTCTAAATAAACAATTTTCTAAATAAACAATTTCTGGAAATACTTTGACATAACAATTAATATCCATACTATTCAACTTTCAGTATTTGAGTAGCCAGACTCTCTTTTTTAAGTATTCTAACATAAAAATTAGGATTTTAAGTACTAAGAGCTTTTGTAAAGGTATATCTAATTTAGGAATATTTAAAAATGTTTAAATTCTGAACACTTAGACTTTTTGTTAAGTATTTTTTAAGAGTTGCAGTGTAGCTCAATGGCTGCATACATATGACCATATAAGATGATGCTAAGTGAAATGAACTCCAAGACATGATCACAAGGGTTTTTTTTGTTGTGGTGGTGGTAGTGGTGGTTGTTTTTAATATATAATTTGATTTTTTTGTTTCCTTTGTATATCCCTATAAAGTATATCCTCTGTTGTCACTGTACTTGATTTTGGCACCCTGGTATTGTATGTACTTTTATCTGAATCAGGGAAGGAAAGGGGAACAAGACAATGGTGAAACAAAGGACAACAGGGGAACCAATGCAACAGCGATATTCACAGTATGTTAGAAATGATATGTACAACTTGGAAGAGGGGGCCTGGGAGGGAGGTAAAGTAGGAGAATGAGGGAAGGGTAACAAGTTTGACAAGAAATGTACTTATTACCTAACTTGTGTAACTATAACCCCTCTGTACATCACCTTGACAATATTTTTTTTTTTTTAAAGAAGAGTTGCAGTTTATTAGTAAGCTAAGGCTGTACTATTTGAAAACGCCACTAGATGGCAACCTTGCTTCACAAGAAAAATATCAAACTTGCTGGAAACCAAGAATCCAAGATGTTTTAGGGGTTTCTGGCATTTGCTTTTGTTGTTAGGAGTTAATAAAAATTATAAATAAAAATTTTCTAGAATTTGGGATTTGTGATTGATAAAAAAAATCCACTCTAACTCAAAGGTATTTCTACATAACAAAAAATAATGAAAGTATATAAAGACAATTTTTTTATTCTTTTTACAATCATCCTTTGGAAATACAAAAATTTAAAGTACAAATAAATTATTAAAGACTTTTTTCTTGGAAAATGCTTACAAGGAACATTTTTAATATTATTTCAGTAGTTGCTTCTGACACCAAAATAGTAATATAGTTTTAAGAAAGTTATTAAAAAATCACAAATTTCTAACCATATTTAATGTATTTAAACATTTCCTCATACTTACACTAATCTATGTAATATTAACCCCAAAATGCTTATTTGCTATTGCTATCCTTAACTGAAGAAACTAATTATATATCACTTTTTTGAAATACCATAACTGATGTATAAAAAAAGTATAGTAGCCAAGATAACCTATGTTACTCATTTTCGCAAACCAAGCTTTCATATAAATTGAAATGTGTAAAATAAAGGCCTAGCTATTTTCATTTCATTGAGGCTATAGTTATTTCATATTTCCACACTTTAGTTCAGAGGAACTGAGAATGTTTTTGTTTTTTTAATTTAATTTTAATGTCAGGTGATGTACAGAGGGCTTACAGTTACATAGTAAGGTAGTAAGCACATTTGTTGTGGAACTTGTTACCCCTTTCCTCATTTTCCTCCCACTTTCCCTCCCTCCCATTCCCCCGCCCAAGTCATATAGTTCATTTCCAACATATTTCTGGTGAGTATCACTGTTGCATTAGTTCCCTCTTTGTCCTTTGTCTCACCATTTAAGTTGTTCCCTTTCCCTTCCCTGATTCAGATAAACATATATACAATACCCAGGGTACCAAAATCAAATACAGTCACAACCATCCTAGACATATGCTAATTATTACAAATGAGGGAAACCATTGGACCTATGTGTCTTTGGGTCTGGCTTACTTCACTTAATAAGATTTTTTCCAAGTCTTTCCATTTCCTTACAAATGGAGCTATGTCATTCTTTCTGATGTTCAGCCACTCTGGAAAGCAGTGTGGAGGTTCCTCAAAAGACTACACATAGAGCTCCCCTATCACCCAGTAATCTCACTTCTGGGCATTAGCTCAAATGACCACAAACAAAGCCATGCTAAAGCTACCAGCACAACTATGTTCATTGCAGCATTATTTACCATAGCTAAGATATGGAACCAACCCAAATACCCCTCCGTAGATGAGTGAATCAAGAAAATGTGGTACATATACACAATGGAATTCTATGCTTCCATCAGAAAGGAAAACAGGTTTTTTTAAAACAAGTTATGTACTAATAAATAAGATAACATGATACTTCTGTCCTCATCACAACACAAAGATATTAGCTACAAAACCGAATATTCAGTACAAAGGCTCACTCTGACTACTGAATGTCAGAGCAAGAACCAAGGCAAAGCCTTCTAGGATTAACCCAAGGAGACCTCAGTACATACCTTCCATGTCTGAGACAAGCACAAAAGGTCTGATAAGATGATGTTAGGCGAAATGAACCCTAAGATAAGGACACAAGTGGGTTTTTACTTTCTTGCTGTTGTTTCTAACATATTTATAAGGTGATTGTTTTGTTGCTTTGTATGTCCCTCCCCCACAGTATAACCTCTGTTCTCACTGTATTTGATGTTGGTATAATTTGGAGAGGGGAAAGGAAAAAACCAATTGTTTAAATAGGGATACAGGTGGACCAACTGCAACAATGAGATGTACAAGATGCTATGTTGAAAGACGAACTTTACAACTTTGGGGGGAGGAATGGGGGGAGTGTAGTAATCGTGGAGATAGGAGAGCAGGGATGGTAGGGGGAAAACAAAGGATAAGGCAACAATGCTTGATAAGAAATGTACTTATTACCTTGCTCATTTAATTGTAACCCCTCTGCATTATTTTCACAATAAAAAAAGTTAACATTAAAAACCATTAAAAAAAGTTAACATAAGAAATGCTAAATAGGGCTGGGAATATGGTTTAGTGGTAGAGCTCTTTCCTAGCATGCATGAAGCTCTGGGTTTGATTCCTCAGTGCCATATAAACAAAAAAAGCCAGAAGTGGCCCCGTGCTCAAGTGGTGGAGTGCTAGACTTGAACAACAACAACAAAAAAAAATGACTCAGGGACAGTACCTAGGCCCTGAGTTCAAGCCCCCCAACTGGAAAAAAAATGCTATTTACCATAGTCACATATAGATTGGAATGCATTTTATGCATTGCTCAAAGAAAGTTTAATCTGTACTTCTAGATGAGACACAAATTTTTGTGTTACCCTCTAAATATTTAAAATCACTTAATTTTTCTGAGGTTTAATCTCTTCTACAAAATGATGGAACATACTAGAAATACTGATCTAGAAGGCTACCTTAAATGTGACTGAAACAGTATGAAATGCCTAACATATACATTGTATAAACCAGACACTAAGTAAATATTAGTTTTCTTTTTAAACAGTATGACTATTTATTCCAGAAAATATCTTCAAAATACGATACCCAAAGATTTTTTATACCTTTCAACTTCACATATATGGACTGATATAGTCTGACAGAAAGGAAACTGTTGGCCCTTAATCATGCTAGATTCTTCCCTACAAATGTCCTTACGCTGCCTTCACAAACAAGCCACTTTACAATTATTCCAATAATCAACTACTTCAAATCATTTCATCTTTTGTTCCTATTTAGTTCTTCCCCATTTCCCTTGATGAAATGCTTTCTTCGCTGTCTCTAACAAATCCCTATTTGATCCTCAAGACTCAGCTCAAAAGTCTGATGTCTTTCTTCAGTCAAGATCTTCAAATAAACTTTTTTCTCAATCATTGTTCTATTACAACACATCTGGGCAACACAGTCCTCTCTTAACCAGAGTTATTCAAAGAAAGGTATCCTAAACATGACTGTCTCACTAGAAGTAGGCAATAAATGCTTGACAAAATGAACGCATTCCAACATTTCATTTTTCAAAAATGCGCTGATTGGCTGAGTCTCCATTTTCTTAATCTTAAAATGAAGGTAACAGGTACTGTCCTGTTATGGTTTAAATATATAAAGCACCTCTTAAAAGGCTCATGTATCAGAGGTTTGGTTCCCAGTGTAGCAGTGTTCACAGGAGGAGCTTTTGGGAAATGATTGGTGTACGAGAGAACTGATGTGGTTAGTCCACTTATGGATTTATAAGTTGATAGCATTATTGAGATGATAGAAATTTACCTGACAATCCTAGCTGGAAGAAGCAGGCACGTCCTTCCAGACACACCATGCCCTCGGCCTCCCCGCCTATCTGCTTTCTGGATGCCATGAGATAGGCAGCTTTGCGCCACCACAAGCTCACCGCAGCCATGCTCTGCCTCACTAACACCATGAAAAAACAAGGAACCACAGGCCAAAAGCAATCTTTTGTTCTCTGCAGTTGTTTTTCATACTTTTTCAATGGGTTTAATATATAACAAATGTTTATTCAGTGCCTCGCCTACAGAACTTAATAAATTTAAATATCAGTAAGGAAAAATTAGGCCTGAGACAAAAGACCTAAAGACCTTTTCCATTCATCTTGCCTTTTTTCCCAGCTGAATTCCAAAATGTATTTTCATTGGTACACATTCTTGTGAAGCATTTCCAATATTAATTTCCTTATTCAGAATTAAACTAAGACATCTTGGACATGTTGTATTTCTTTCATTTTCCAGTCTTCTTATAATATTTCAGCTTGGGGACTCATATCATTGGAATGAAACTCTTTCAAATTATTGAAGAATCTACTTCTAGTGGAGGGGATAGTGAATTGTGTGGGAATATATATGAAACAAAAAAAAGAAAGAAAGAATAAAAGGATAGAGGAAACGGTAAATGGAAAATGATCTCATCCTCCACTTCTCAAGTACTAAAAACACCAGGGAGGTATTTGCTCATAGAAAAACAAGAGGGAGGGAGTAATAGAAGGAAGGGAATGAGGAAAAAAATGTAAGAAAAAGTAAAGGGAAAGGAGGGAAAAACACACAAAGTTTTTCTTCCAATCTGAATGGTTTGTATCAACATAGCAAACATAGATATTAGGGATCTAAAACAAATAAGCCCATTTCATTATAATATCTCCAGGTATAAATGTGAGTTACTTAGTCACCCATTTGGTCACTCCAAAGCAGAACTTTACAGTGGAAAAAGATCTAAGATTTCCTACCATATTCTGAAATGTGAAGTAATAATCAAATGCCATGCATACCTGAGAAAAGCCTATGAAAATCAAGTAAGTATCAAGAGTAACTAACAAACATGAAAAACTATATGAAGAGAAATACACTGTTAGGTGATTTTGTCACTGTATTTACACAGACCTAGATGGTATAGCCTTACTAGATAGATATCTGGAAGAGATGGAGTGTGAGACTCTGTGTGTGTGTGTATACATACATATATTTGTATGGCTATAGTATAGCCTATTATTATAGGCTGAAATGAAAAGTACTAAGTCCTGCTCTCATACAGATTCCTTGTAAGGTAGCCAGCATTAAAAAGTTCCAGGGCCATGATGAACCAAACACACAAGAGTAAATTAAGCATAAGAAAAATTATATAATAAGTTGACATTGTAAACACAGATGCATAAGGCTCATGCTAGCTAGAGAGGCACTCCACCACTTGAATCACATCTCTAGCCTAGAAGGAACAAAAATATTAATAAGCAGCATGGAGGATTGTATTCTAAAAGAAGTGAAAAATGTATAGTAAATTAATCATGTACAATCATTTATTATCAAGTATCACACACAGTACATAATTACATTGCTACATTTTTATAGATCAGTAGCACAGCATTACCACTAACAAGTAATGTGTTGTATTACCATATTTACCTTGGCTATGTCACTAGCCAACAGGAAAGTTTCAGCTTCATTACACTTCAATGAGACAAACATCATACATGTGGACTCAATTACTAAATAGCAATTAACAATAAGCTATATCAACTTATTTAAGAAATAAATATAGAAAAGCTAGTATAGACCAAATACTATTCCAGGTCCTGAGGATTCCACAATGAGCAAGACAAAGTCTCCACAGGGAGACTACAAATAAAGCCACATGAGTAGAAGGCACAAGCATTGTGGGGGATATGACATATTAAAAAATACTTTAAACTATCTACAAAATAGTCTTACATAATATTTGTATATTCTGTGTTGTAAAAAAACTTTTTAAAAAATACATGCACAAAAATTATTACAGTAATACTTCTGAGAAAAGAAGTACTTCTGGGATAGAACCAAAGATGTGAGTCAAACGTACTTCTACATTTTTTTATATAATTAGAAAAAAAAAAGGAATAGATGCCAATTACTGCAGTTTTAATAACAATTCTTACTGCAATGTTAACAACAACTACTTGGGTGTTTAAACACTGTAATTTGTTATATTATTAACTAGAAATAAAAAGGAAATGCAAATAATTTAGAGTTTTATGTTTACCTAACAAAGGTTATACAAAAGAAGAATATAGAGAGGAAATTATCAAAAGAAAAATGTTAAAGAAAAATACTAGTAGTATCTAAAGATCCCAAAAAGTTCCCAACAAATTATCACAATAAGGGGGAGAAATACTCAGATATATATTTGTGAATTTTCATCATGTCAAAGATAAAGAGAAAAGATTCTAGAGAAAGCAAAAAACTACTAAGTGAAAAAAAACTAGGCTAGCACCACACTTTTTATAAACAATGCCCTCTAGATTATAAAAGAAAATGATTTCTTATAATTCTGTAACCATCAAAAATGTCACTCCAAAGTGAGTTAGATAATTATAGTTTCAGATATGAAATTGCAAAGACATTTACTTTTTTTATCCATTCAGAGGAAATAAAATTACATGAGGATATGATCTAACAAGGAAATTAAATAAACTAAGAAAGAATGGAACCAGTGAATAAGTAAAACCCAGAAGACTGATAAATTGAAATTCCAAGAGATGAACAGCAGAACTAAAGAAGCACTGAAGAGTACTTCAAAGAAGAAAGAAAACACTTAAGAAGAGAAAATTCAACACATTCTATCACTTTCTCTCAATATTAGTATACTGGCATTTTGAATTGGACAACTATTTGTTGGAGAGAGTTGTGATATATATTGTAAGATGTGTGTTTAGCAGCATCTATGGATTCTATATACTAGTAACACGCTGGAATTTTAATTTCTTCATGTTACCAAATATGTCCAGGTAACCTCTGCCCCCAATTGAGAATATGTGCATTAGAAGAATCAGAAGATAAGGCAGTGCAAGAAAAAAAAAAAAGCAATTCGAAACTTACAAAATACACACATACACAAACACACATATATACACACACACTCACCCAAAAGAAAGCTGTATAAAAAATAAAATCAGACTTCACATGTTTTTCTACAAAGAAAAGTTGCAGTCATGATTTAAAAGCTTAATTTTGAGTGCAGCATCAACAAATAGAAAAGACATTAAATATTTAATTATAGTTGCATGACAATTCACATATCATTCACCTTGGCTTTGTAAAAATATGAATAAATAGGTAATTCAAATTATAAGCCGTTAGAAATAATTTAATGTATTAGCAAAGAAAGATAAGTAAAGAACAAAGTTAAAGCTGAAGAGCTGAGGGACAGCGCCCAGGCCCAGAGTTCAAGACCCACGACCGACAAAATAAAAAAAAAAAAAATCTATCTATTAAGAACAAAGTTAAATTAAAACTTATGAAATCATAACAGCCTGACAATACGATATTATTCTGAATATACACCAGAAATATTTAAAAGTAGGAAGAGGGAGAAGAAAGAAAGACAGAGGTTTTCCATTATAAATGCTTCTCTAACAGTCATTTTAAAATATAATCATACATTACTGATAAAAATTTTATGCAAATTTTAAAAACCCAGTATCTTTTACAAGAAGAAATCATGAGTTACATGAATTAAAATAGAAGTCATCCTGAAATTTCACTGTAATCTAACTTTATAAATGCTATCAAAGAGCTACTAACTCAAATTACTCAAAAATATGAAGAAAAAGAACTTATCAAAGTTATCATTAGATAAAATGAACTCTTTAACATCAAAACATAATTTGAGCTGGGTACTGGTAGCTCATGCCTGTAATCCTAGCTACTCAGGAGGCTGAGATGTGAAGATCTCAGTTCAAAGCCAACCCAGGCAGCAGATTCTTATCTCCAAAAAAAAAAAAACACCAGAAAACCAGAAGTGGCAAGTAGCTGAAGCGGCAGAATGCTAGTCTTGAGCTGAAGAGCTGAGGGACAGCACTCAGGTCCGACACACAAAAAAAAAAAAAAAAAAAAAATTGACTCTGAGTAATGCAGAAATACTAGAAATACTCTGAAGTTGGGTAGTGGTCCAATTAAAAGTTCTCTTTTAGATAAAATTAGTTTGGAAAGTATAATAAACCAAAAGTACTATCATCAACAGTCAAGCTATTGATGAAGTATAAAGGAATTGAAAGCAGTACATAAACACAGAATAGCGATCAGGTATCAGGATAAAGATGATAATTACAATGACAATTATTTTGTGCTTGTTTTGATAACCGTGTTTGAACTCAGGGCCTCACTCACTCACTCACTCACTCACTCACTCACTCACTCAGCTTGCTTGACATGGCTAGCCAGGCAGGCTTATTTGGGAATGGGAGTCTTTGGATTTTTCTCTATGGGCTGGCCTCAAACTGTGATCCTCCAATCACAGGTAGCTAGGTATAAGCCACTGTCACCCAGATATGGTGACAGAAAATTCTTTCTCATTATTTAAAAATGAACTATGTAACTTGATAGTAGACATGGGAGGGGGCAAACAGAGGAGACTAAAGGAAGTGTGACATTAAACAAAAAGCATTGCACTCAACCTGACTTAGGACTTGGAACTCCTTTGTACAGCTAAATATTATTAATAATAATATGAATATGAATAAAAGAAAATCAGTTCCATGCCTTTTAGTACCAGACAGCACTTTTAAAAGCATTTTAAAAGTATTATTTAATTTAATCCTCACAATAACTCTAGGAAGAAGATATTATTTTACCTTCATTTTCTATACAAGAAAATTCAGATTTGTTTACCTGCCCAAAGTTATATAGTTATGAGAAGTAATGTATTTACTATATATGATGGAATGGTATGTAGGAATGGAAAACTTGGTAAAAAGAGTAGATAGAGGAAGAGCTGAACACAGTTACACTAGCCCACCTGGGGAACAGAGCAGAGTACCATGAACTGACCCCACTGGGTAGGGAGGGGAGTATGATACTTCATGTTCCTCTCTTTGTACTATAAAATAATTCAGACAAAAGGAATTAATAAAGCAGTTCATTGAAGGCAAAAGGAAACTGAACAGAATTTTTAAGTGCCATACCTATATAAGTGCCAGATTAAAAAATAATGCAATAATGTAAGGTTCCTTGCAAAAGGTCCAAAGACATTCTAAATATAATCAAATCACCATTTTGGGGGGGAAAAAATGAAGAAACGATGACTGGGCCCATATTTCTTTAAAATATGTAATTAATGCTTATTTTTATCACATGTAAGAAAATCTACCTTACACGTGTGACAGAATCAGGGCTTGAATTCAGGGCCTCCCACTTTTGCTTAGCTTTTTTGGCTAAAGGTAGTGCTCTATTACGTAAGCCACAGCTTTACTTCTGACTTTTTGCTGGTTATTTGGAGATAAGAAGACACTTATAATTGTCTGCCTGGTCTGACTTCCAACCCTCATCCTCTGATCCCAGCCTCCTTGGTAATTAGGATTATAGGCATGAGCAACTAATGCCCAGCAAAATCTAGATTTTTAAATGGAACAAAAAAATGTGCTAACAGAAATATATTCTTAGTACTTAAATCAAGTTGTTTATTAGTTAGAAAAGTTTGGTATCTCCTGGCAACATGTTTTGCTGCATTCATCCATATTCTAACCATTTTTGGAAATATTAAGTAAAACATTACTTGGGAAGTGAAGATGGGAGGATGTTGGTTCAAGACCAACCCAGGCTATAAAAGCATTCAAGAAACCATCTCAATGTCTGGACTCACCTGCTACCCTGCTACAGGAAAGTACAATATGTGGTCCCAGTGTCATTTGCCTGCCATCCCAGGGGATACTGAGAAGCAAAAGTAAAGATTACATGCCAGGAAGGCCCAAGCATAAAGTGAGACTTAGAAATATCCAACACGAAAGGGCGTGGCTTAAGGGATAGAGCACCTGCCTAGAGCGCAAGAGGCCCTGAATTCACTCTCCAGTACTGCAAAAAAAGAAAAAGAAACATTTATGCTGACACCTCCCTGAGAAATTGCATTTTATATTTTTATTCTTCTCCAACTAAACAAGCAGCCATTAATTCTAACTACTTGTTACATATCTGAAATGATGGTTGGCTTTTTATTTTTATGTTTAAAAAATTTAAAACATTTGCATTGGATTCCATACTTCAAAAATTAATATTGGGCTGGGAAGGTGGCTCAGTGGTAGAGCGCTTGCCTTGCATGCCTGAGGTCCTGGGTTCGATTCCTCAGTACCACATAAGCAAAAAGAAAAAAGCCGGAAGTGGCGCTGTGGCTCAAGTGGTAGAGCGCTAGCCTTGAGCTGAAGAGCTGAGGGACAGCGCCCAGACCCAGAGTTCAGGCCCCATGACCGGACCCAAAAAAAAAATTAATATAAATGCACAAAGTTTATGAAAAAATATTGTTGCACAAAACAATTTAAACTGAAAACATTATTCATAACTACTAATCTACATTTTAAATAGGCCACTACAATTTTAGTTAATGTCAATGTAACACATTAAATCCATTTATACCTATAATGCAATTTATGTCACAGAAGAAACAAATACAAATAATTAGCACCCTAGGGAAATAATGTTTTTTTCTAAACATTTTAAAATTCAAGTTAAAGTCTATAAATACAACATAACTAACATGGACTAAAAATTACAAAATGGAAGCCAGGCGTTGATGGATCACACCTGCAATCCTAGCTACTCAGGAGGCTGAGATGTGAGGATAGAGGTTCAAAGTCAGCCCAGACAGGAAAGTCTACGAGACTTTTATCTCCAATTACCCACCAGATATGGAGGTGTGGCTCAAGTGGTAGAGCACTAACCTTGAGCAAAAAGGCTCAGAAACAGGACCTAGTCCTTGAATTCAAGACGGAGGGAGGATCAGTGCGCGCACACACAAGTGCACACACACACACACACACACACACACACACACACACACACACACACACATTTACAAAATGGAATTCTAAAGCACAAAAATGCCATGCTAAAAAAGAAAAAAAAATGTAGTGATTATAGATAACCAAGAATCATAGTGAGCCTCATTGTGGCCAGTATAATATTATCCTATCAACAAAAGGACTGGAGTACATAACCACATGCTTTAGCAGTTAAAGTTCCATGTTACAATGACCAAAAGAACCTTTGCTCATTGATATTCTGGAACAAGGTAGCTTTTATTATTTCAAAATAAGAATGGAGTAGCATGTCTTCTACTATGTCAATATTCTATCAATAGTCTGCCATAAGTATATAAAAATTACAGACTACAGACTTAGGGAAATTTTAAGGGCCATTTACAATACAAAGAGATTTATTCATTACTAATTCCACAGTGTTTTATACACTGACAGACAAGTTCTTTTATATGTGAACTATTAAAGGGGAGAAAAATGGAGTTCCACAAAGAGGCCAGACACCATCAACCAAACCAAACCAAACCAGATAAGGTACAAAATCACAAATTTGTAAATATATCAGAGAGCTAAAAACACCAAGAAACATATATGAACTAAACTCAAACGTGCAAAGTTCTTGAACTAAACTGAAAAGTGATGGTTTCTTCGCTGAAAAGACTGAACAACTACTCCATCCCTCCCAGAGAAAGAGGAATCTCTCTTATGGTAGCCCACAATATGCATACGGAAAAATCAACCAGATTTATGACTTTTTTTTTACAGGCATATGTAGTCTGGCATGAAAGATTAGAATCCCAAAGATTTGCAGACCCAACTTATTCTGCAACTACTTGCCAAATCTCTCTTAAGTCTTTATAAGGTGATGTATATTAAAAGTTGGCATGACAATGAGAGTGAGAGAAACAGAGAGGGGGGAAGGGAAGGAGAGGGAAGGAGAGAGAGGGAGATCAGAAGAGTGGCCTTTGAGCACTTGCTTTCAGCTACAAATGACTACAAAGAAACTTCTTGTCTCTTTTCTCCACACCTGCATTTCCAGACACTCCAACATTCAACTACCAAAAACAAAGGAGAACAGAGAAACCCTTCAAGGTACTCCAGGATATCAGCAAGGGACAGCTGAGTAAGGCTCTTAACTAAGATTAGAGATACTCCAGGCTTTAACGTAGGAAACAGGCAATGGAGTCATAAGAGATCTCATAAAGTACAGAAATCAGATCATGAACGATGACCCTAGTAATTGGATAGTGAAACTGATAGGAAAAGTCTCCCATTGCTTCACAGCTAACAGTTGAACTGAGACACAAAAGCAATCTCTTGAATCTGTTAGTGCTTATATTCCAAGTCCTACTAAAGGAAAAGCTGACACACCACCCTGAAAGCAACTGAAATCAGTAAATCAGACTCAGACTCAGACACACACACACACACACACACACACACACATACACACACACACACACACACACACACACACACACACACACACACACACACACACACACACCACAATAAACACAACTCTGATTGATTTAGTCCTCTTCTTTAAGATTTAGGTGTGGAAATAAATATTGTCTGTACAATTATTTTATACAAAATGCCTAGAATGCAATAAGATAAATTATATAAAGCACACCATAAAAAAATTAACAGTAGTCAACTGTCAAGCACTTGAAAATGTCACTTGGATATAAAAATGTGTCTCAATTCTACCCCCAAATGTTATTCAAAATAAAAGAAAATACAGACCTGTTAATCAGGACTATTCACTTTATTGCCCAAACCATAAACAACCTAGCATGTCTATCAACAGGATAATGATTTAAACGGTGGCACATTCAAATATGAACTATTACAATTAAAATAATAATCTGATACAAAGAACATGAATGAGTTTCAAAATTATTACTCCTAAGAAGAAAAAAATGCAAATCTATTCTAAGATGCTTAATTACAGAAAGACATGAAGACAGATGTAGAAAGACAAGACAGGGCACCAACCTATAAAAGAGAAAATCAGGACAAAATGGTTTTGAATGATAGATGCATTCTGTATCTTGTTTGATATGGTGATTACATAAATATATACAACAGTCAAACTTATAATATTAAACATTTAAAAGCTATATATTTTAATGTATACTAATCATGCCACAATTCAAAAAGAAAAATCAGTGAACATTTGTTGAGTCTTTGTTCGGAGGATACTGTGCTAAAAGAATGTAGTGTTTGACCTCAAATATATTCAACCCTCATAAAACTTGGTTCATTTGAGGAGGCAGACATATAAAAAAAAAAAAACCCTACAGCACAAAGTTAGCAATAGAATGCTAAAGGAGCTTGAATAAAGGACACCAGAGAGGACTTACAATAGCTGATGGCTCTGTTTTAAAATGATAAGCAAGAATTAATTAAATGGTAAATCACATCCAAGACTTTCAGAAGGAAGAACTCAGGTGACAAGAAGAAAAAACACAGACTTGTGAGAGAATTTCATGCACAAATTGTACACAGAATACTTTACAGTTGGCCCTCTCTATACATGGGTTCTACATTCCCATGTTCAACCATGTTCAACCCATGTTCAACCAAATACAGGTCAGATTATTTTAAAAACAACTACAGTTGTACTAAACATGCACAGACTTTTTTTTGTCATCATTCCGTAACAGTAAAACAACAACTCAGAATAGTACAGACATGGTTTAAAGTAGGAGAAGGAGGAATGTGTAGGTTGTATATAAATACTGTACAATTTCACTTAAGGGACTTGAGCACTCTTCAATTTTGTTAACTGTGGAGATTCTTGGAACTAATCCTCCATGAGCACCGAGAAAGGACTTTACAAGGCTGGATCCTGAAATACAAGTCCATAAAGATTTAGCAATCAACACACAAAAATCAGTTTACATCAGAAAAATAGTAGAAACTGATCAAAAAAAAAAAATGAGAAGATGGACCAAAGAAACTTGTTAGTACCAATTTAGAAGGTAAGAAGAAAAGGCAACGAAGGGTAGAATAAGAATATTATAAAAATGGGCTGGGAAGGTGACTTAGTGGTAGAGTGCTTGCCTTGCATGTATGAGGCCTTGGGTTCGATTCCTCAGCACCACATAAGCAGAAAAAGCCAGAAGAGGTGCTGTGGCAGTGGTATAGCCCTAGCCTTGAGCTGAAGAGCTGAGGGACAGAACCCAGGCCCAAAGTTCAGGACCCACGACTGGCAAAAAAATAAATAAGGGGCTGGGAAAGTGGCTCAGTGGTAGAGCATTTGCCTTGTATGCATGAGGCCTTGGGTTCGATTCCTCAGCACCACAAAAGCAAAAAGAAAAAAAGCCGGAAGTGGCGCTGTGGCTCAAGTGGTAGAGCGCTAGCCTTGAGCTGAAGAGCTGAGGGACAGCGCCCAGGCCCAGAGTTCAAGCCCACAACTGGACCCAAAAAAATAAATAAATAAGAATATTATAAAAAGAAATGATCAGTAAGTGACAAAGAATTAAATTTCTGCAGTATTAGGGTAGATAATGCAGAGAGAATTGTAATAGCAAATTTCAAGACTAAGGAATGCTATCCAATGTAGCAAAGAGGTTACTAAGGAAAGGCCTGAAAGTTCCATCTCAGCTGGAACGTGATTAGTATTCAGCCAGTGTTTGAGTAAATGAACATATATATGAATAAATGAGTGAATATATATACATATATTCATTCCAGAAAAGCTAGACACAAAGTATTTTCTAAAACAGGAAACTGATCTTGGAGAAAAAAAAGTCTCATTTAATAAATAATTTTTTTAATTTTTATATATATTTTTATTGTAAAGGTACTGTACAGAGGGGTTACAGTTACATGAGCAAGTTAATAAATCCATTTCCTATCCAGCATTGTTATACCCTCCTTTATTTTTCCCCTACCATCCCTTTCCTCCCGACCTCCCCAATTCCTCCCTCCCATCTTCCACCCACCCCCCCAAAGGTGAAAAGGTCATTTTCAACATACTGCTTGTACATCTCATTGTTACAATGGGTCATCCTGTATCTTTATTTCAGCATTTTGTATTTCCCTTCATTAAATTGATATTTTACATGTAAACTCTGATGAAAAGAGTACCATTGACCAAAATGCATTTAATTCACAAATTGAGATGGTGACCTGAGTCCCCTTTGTATAACTACTTAAGGAAAATAAAGATTCACGTACATGTTAGTTTGAAAACAGCACTAAAATAAGAGTGAAATTGGCAACTGATCTTAGCAACTCATAAGACAGGTAAAAGTATTTCAAAAAAAATTTTCACTGCTTTTTATAATTACAGTCCGAAAATTCCTTTAGTTAAAAAAAAATCCTTACAACTTTTTAGAAATCTAGACCTAAAAATTGTAATCAAAAGATATTCATCTACCTTAAAAAAAATTTTATACTTAGAGTTATGTATGGAACCAAGTCAATAAGATCACAAAGTCATTTGTGACCCACTTTTTGACACTACGTTAACCCTTAAATCACTATATTTTATCAATTTACAAAGTAGAATTTTTCATGCATCCAACCAAGTTAATCTTAAGCAGAGGGCATTTAAGAAATAACCAGCCTGCCAGATGTAGTTCAAGTTTGTATTCCTAGCTCTTTGGGAGGCAGAAATTTCAGTTTCAGGCCAACCCAGTCATAGAAGTTCATGAGACTCCATCTCAACCAGGGGCTAGGCATGATGGCATGAACTTGTTATTCCTGTTATCCCAGGCACAGGAGAAGGAGGCAAGATGGACTGGGCACAGTGATAGCCCCCAATTATCCCCAGAAACATGAGGAAGCATAATTAGGAAGATGAGAGGCCACATCTGCCTAGACATAAAGCAAGAATCTATCCAAAAATATCTAAAAGGAAAAGGAACTGGGATGTGGCTCAAGGAGCAGAGCATATACCTACAAGTACAATGCTGAGTTCAACCCCTGTACCACCAAAGGGGGATGGGCAGCAGTGAAGGAATGACGGCACTAACAGTAAAAGAATATTGACAAGTTTTATTTTTAAATAGTGATGAGGAGAGAGAATCAAGTTAAAAACACTAAAATAACCAGATTTCTTTTTTCAATTTCCCTTTAGAAAAACATTCATTGACAATTCATTGATGATGTATTTATGGTTTTACATTTGCCCTGCCTGAGTCTTGATCTTTTAACTTACCCTTGAAGTCAGAATGCTCTTTAAACTCAGAAAATGTCGTCATCTTTTGGCACTGATTTAAAACTTTCAGTGGACCAGGGTGCTTCCCAGAGAATGCACAATGAACCCATACAAACTTTTAATCATTTGAGGGGAAAAAAACTGCATACATTTCACATTGCATTTACAATTTGATATGTAAAAACAATCTTTGTTTTTTACAGGAAATCTATTCTTCAAAAGATATATTTGTCAGGCCTGGTAGTACATGCTTGTAATCCTAGGGACTACAGGAGACTCAGATCTGAGGACTGTAGTCCAAAGCCAACCCAGGTAGGAAAGTCTATGAGATTATTTTTTCTTATTTTTCTTTTTTTGTTGTTGTTGATTACAGGATTACAGGAGTGAATCATCAACCAGCTTCCATGAAATTATCTCCAATAAACCAGAGCTAGAGCTGTAGTTCAAGTGGTAGAGTGCTAACTTGGAGAAAAAAAGCTCAGGGACACATGCCATTGGTTTGTGCCTGTTATCCTAGCTACTCAGGAAGCTGAGATCTGAGGATTGCATTTGGAAGCCAGCCAGGACAGAAAAGTCCCCATGAGACTCTTATTTCAAATAAACTACTCAAAAGAGCCAGAAATGGTGTTGTGGCTCAAGTGCTAGAGCACTAGCCTTGAGCACAAAGAGCTTAGGAACAGAACCCAGGCTCTGAGTTCAAGCCCCCAAATCGACAAAAAAAAAAAAAAAAAAAAAAAAAAAAGGCTCAGGAACAATGCTCAGACCCTGAGTTCAAGACCTAGGAACAACAACAACAACAACAACAACAACAACACACACACACACCCGAAGTCACATATTCATTGCATCTGTCTCCCTAAGTCTGCAAAAATGCAGGGCCTGGTTTTCCCATTTGCCTATGATTGGTTACATTTGTTAAATGAACATGTTTGTATGTCATCACAATGTTAGTTTTAACTTAAATATGCCAAAATGCTTAAGATACAAAAGTTCCAATAAAATAGTAATATAATTTCTATAATCAGAAGAATATTTACAATGTAAATTGTGTAATGGATATCAGTCAATAGAAATCTCTACATGATTAAACTAGTAATTCTGGAAGTTTGAGGACACACCCCAAAAAAGGAGCAATATGAATGCGCATAGCAGTAAGTACTGAAAACTGCATTTTGTTATTATGCTACACTTCATCAACATATGGTAAATGGACATGAATTTACTGTCATCAGAATATCAATTTCTAATGATCAGTCTATTGCTGTCAAATAAAGTTAATTTAAATATGATTGGCTACTAAATGCATCTTGCTATTTAAAAACAAACTATATTTTGTTCAGGATTAGTATGTTTTAACAGGCTTTCCAACCTCATACTATTTTCCCTATCCTTAAAAAGTACTGATTTATACAAAGCAAGACCATCTGAGGCTTTGGTATTCCACATACATCCAAAAGTTGTATTGATGTTATAGTAATGCTCAAATGAAGGGAATAAAGGATTTCTGTTTGCCCCATATTATAATGGAACAGGTCTATGAAAATCAGTAGACCATTTCAAAGATACCTGATAATTCATATTGTACGAATTGGGGACAAGTACATACTGTAAGTGCTAGCGTATTCCTGTCCATTCATAGTAGTCATTAAAAATAAGTTTAAGAACCCACAGGAAGGATGAGGTAAAGGCAGAAGGTGACACAGGGATGAAAATGATTGAAGTAATTCATACCTATGATAACAGTAAAGAGAAGACCGCTCAGAAGCCAAACATGATAGCTCATGCTTATAAGCCCACAAACCCCAAAGGATCCTGTTTTGAGAATAGTCAGGGCAAAAAGTTAGTAAGACCCCATGTCAATCAGTAAGCCTGTGGTAACAGCTACAAGGGAAGCCATAAATAAGTATAAAGATCATGGTTCAAGGCTGGCACAAACAAAAAATGAGATCCTATCTGAAAAATAATCTAAAGCAAAAATTTCTAAAGGCTGGAGTTATGCTCCAAGAGGTAGAGCATTTGCCTACCACATACATGGTGCAAGACCCTGAGCACATATGATAAAAATGATAATTGTTTCTTTAAAAAAAAAAGATACAAGTTGTCATGTTGAAAACGAGCTTTACAACGTTGGCGCTGGGGGGGGGGGAGGGGGGAGGATTGGGTGGGGGGTGGGGGGGGGAGGCTGGGAAGGGATGTGAAGGGTAAACAAAGGAGGAGGCTGCAATGCTTGATAAGAAATGTACGCATTATCCTGCCCATGTAATTGTAACCCCTCTGTACAGTATGTGCACAAAAATAAATAAATAAAATAAAATTTTAAAAAAAGGAATGGAGGGGAATAAGAATATTAATATAAAAGGTAACTTTGATCAAAGTTATTATATACATGTATAATACATAGATAGAATATCACAAAAAAACCTATGCAGTTAATATATATTAATAAAGAAGAACAGGGATTGTGGTTGCTTTGGCAAGTTATATTTTACAAATACTGGAGTAAGTAGCATGTTGCACTTATGTTTTCTAATCATGGACTAAAATGCCTATGCCACTACTCACAGCAAAGACTAGCACACTTTTCTCCAAAAGACTAGAGTAAAAATCATAGTCTTTGTGAGCCTTATGATTTCAGTCACAACTGATCAACTCTACTCTGAAGGATAAAAACAGCCATAGACAATAAGGATGAATACTTCAGACTGCATTATATTAAAACTTCATTTACAAAAACAGGCAGCAGGCCACGTTAGGCCCACTGCCCACAAGTTGCTAAGTCCTTATTGAGGGTACACTGCCAAATCAATCTCTCCTCATAAATTAAACTCAAAGGAAATAAATTAATGAAAATAAATTAATTCTTGAAAAAAAGTCTCAAAAATGGGGCTGGGAAGGTAGCTCAGTGGTAGAGCGCTTGCCTTGCATGCATGAGGCCCTGGGTTCGATTCCTCAGCACCACATAAGCAAAAAGAAAAAAGCCGGAAGTGGAGCTGTGGCTCAAGTGGTAGAGCACTAGCCTTGAGCTGAAGAACTGAGGGACAGCACTCAGGCCCAGAGTTCAGGCCCCACAACCGGACCCAAAAAATAAAAATAAAAATAAAAAAAAGTCTCAAAAATGAATTCTTTAAAAACGTAATGCCGATAAGGGCAAACATGGGGCCTATGTTTCTTTGGGCCTGGCTTACTTTACTTAATGTAATTTTTTATAAATCTTTCCATTTCTTAACAAATGGGGCAATGTCGTTCTTTCTAATGGAGGCATAGAATTTTATTGTGTGTGTATATATATATATATACACACCACATTTTCTCTTTTTTTTTTATTGTGAAAATACTGTACAGAGGGGTTACAATTACATGGGCAAGATAGTGAGTACATTTCTTATCAAACATCGTAGCCTCCTCCTTTGTTTACCCTTCCCCCCATCCCTTCCCAGCCTCCCCCCACCCCCCCACCTAATCCCCCCCCACCACCACCAAAGTTGTAAAGTTCATTTTCGACATGACAACTTTACTTAGCATTGTTGCAACGGGTCCACATATATCCTTATTTAAACGACTTGTTTTTTCCCCTTCCCCTCCACAAATTATACCGACATCAAATACAGTGAAAGCAGGGGTTATACTGTGGGGGAGGGACATACAAAACAACAAAGAAATCATCTTATAATTGCGTTAGAAACAAATGCATGAAAGAAAAAAAAACATTTAAATGCATATTTTAGAGTTCATTTTCCTAACATCACCTTATCTGACCTTTTCTGCTTGACTCATATATATACTAGATATTGCAAATAAGGGAAACCACGGGACCTATGTTTCTTTGGGCTTGGCTTACTTCACTTAATATAATTTTTTCCAAGTCTTTCCATTTCCTAACAAATGGGATAATGTCATTCTTTCTGATGGAGGCATAGAATTCCATTGTGTATATATACCACATTTTCTTGATCCATTCATCTACTGAGGGGGATCTGGGTTGGTTCCATATCTTAGCTATGGTAAATAATGCTGTGATAAACATAGTTGTGCTGGTAGCTTTAGTGTGGCTTTGTTTGTCATCATTTGGGTAAATGCCCAAAAGTGGGATTGCTGGGTCATAGGAGAGCTCTATGTAGAATCTTTTCTGGAACCTCCATATTGCTATATATCTAGGACAAGCAGAAGAGGTCAAAATCTATGTACATATGACCATATAACCTGATGCTAAGTGAAATGAACCCCAAGATAGGGACACTAGAGATTTTTATTTTCTTGTTGCTCCTTTTAATATACTTATACTGTACTATGTGATTTTTTTTTTGTTTCTTTGTATGTTCTTCCCCCATGGTATAACCCCTGTTGTCACTGTGTTTGATTCTGGTGTCCTACATCTTTAATACACATTTTTCTAATTTGGGGAGGGGAAGGGAAATAACAAAATGCTGAAACAAGGATACAGGTTGACCCATTGTAACAATGAGATGTACAAGACACTATATTGAAAACGAACTTTACAACTTTGCGAGTGGATGGGGGGTAGGGGAAAACCCAAAAGAGGGGATAACAATGCTGGATTTGAAATGGACTCATTATCTTGCTCATATAACTGTAACCCCTCTGCACAGTATCTTTACAGTAAAAAAATATATATTGACAAAATAAAAAAACAGAAAAAAAAAATAAAAACATAATGCCCCGTGAACTTTATACTGTATAAATGGTTACACATATTTAATTTTTGAAAGCATCCCATTACTCCTTAGAGAAATGCTTATTTACAAATAATAAGACTGTAACATTACAGTGACAATGGGAAATTATCTGCCTTCAGCTACTGAGACTTATTAATAAATTCATGCCCATAGTAAGCCTGAATAATACTTTAAGATAATTTAATTCTTAATTAAAAACAAAAATTGATTCAATTATTGAACTTCAAAAGGTTGCACAAGGTTACAATTTAACATGTTTATCTAGGCGTCCAGTGCTTTTTGATCAGTTTCCCTTCTATCATTCTCCATGTTCCCATCTCTTCAAGCCCATTTCTAAGTGGCATTCTCACAATGCTGACTTCATGTTCACTGATTCATTCATGTGTATTTGTTATTTAGGCCAAAAAGAAAAAAATACAACAAAAAAAAAGTCTGGGGAAGAAAGGTACTACATGTAGGAGAGTATGAGGCATGCTAGTACTGCAACAAGAGAGTTGTATATTACAAAGATTCAATCAAACCTAGCCTATTTCTTACTCTGAAAACAAAGATCTTATAGCCATACACTTTTTACATATACTTTTTGTTTAAAGCATTATCAATTCAGTTTACACATAAAGCTACCATGATAAAGTAAAAAATTTTAAAGAATTACCAACATTTCAATTTTATCTGCCAAGAAACATGTTATTAGTTCAAACCATGTCAAGCAGTTAGCCAATATAATGGCACAGACAAAGTTTCATAATACCAATTTCAAATAATTCGTAACTAAAATTTAAGAAACCTTATGAAATACCATACATAAAAAGGCATTATCTCAAAACAACCTATTTGATATGTCCAAATTAGGTAATGACAATATGATTAAATCAATAAGAAGTAATGTCCTTTCATAAGCAAATATAATATTTGCTACTTATTGTGAAATGTCATATAATATAGGAAAAAGATTTTTGCAAAATGAGTCATTTGCAACCAGTAAGTTCCTCACCAACACCACCAACAGTATATATATTTTTTTTTGGAGGGGGGAGGGGATGATCCTGGATCTTGAACGCAGGGCCTGGGCACTATCTGTGAGCTTCTCTTGTTCTACCACTTGAGCCACAGCGTGACTTCTAGCATTGGTACTGAGGAACCTAACCCAGGGCTTCATACGTGCTAGGCAAGCACTCTAACGGGAAGCCACGTTCCCAGCCCCAAAAAAATATTTTTCTAAGTCGAATATTAAATATTAAAAAGGTCAACTCAAGAGTATCATTAAGTAAAACATTCAAAGTGTGCCCAGGTAGAATAGAACCACTCCAGGTGTGGACAAGGTAAACCTTTAGAAATTTTGGGTAGCATGACATTGTCACAAGGATTTACTAGTTTTCATGTGTGTTGACCTGTGACCAACTGTAAAATTTTAAAACTGGAAGATATGTTTGAAAGTCAGCCAGGCAGACCACAGTTCTCAAAATCACTTCCAACTGGATAAAAGACTAAATTTCTTCAAAGCCAAGAACATGATGTATGACATCTTCCCCATCAGCAAATTAATTCTGCTGAGGAAGTAGCTAAAGCAGTAGTCTGTCTAGCAAGCATGATACCCTGAGGTCAAACCCAAGTACCACAATGAAGAACAAAAAAAAGCAAGCTTCATGGCTGTCCTCTTTTCTGTGAGGTAACACTAAGCTGTGAGTACTCTGCTGTGATTGAGAAGCCACAAATCACTGAGGCAATCCTGTTCAAGACTGCAATTCCACAGCTGTAACAACTACCACCAGCTGATATCAATGCTACTCTTGATCCTGGGGTTCACACTAGTAAGTAGCCAGGGATGAGTAAACAATGAAACAATAAGACACAAAGAATCTAGCTTTCTATACAGCACAAAGCAGAACTGTCCCAACACTCTGGATTGTTTTGTGACTGAAAAAAAGAGAGTATGTTATTTGGGCCTCTATTGTTTGCCTCTGCCTTGTTTTCAATACAGGACATCTTTATAAAATAATAGATTTAATATAGCCCAGTTTTATAATTAATCTGTTTCTGTATTTTGACTTTAATAATGCCAGTAGAAAATTTATACTCATAAATATAAACCAGTAAGAACTTGAAGGCCTTGTGGAACTTTCATGATAAGGTAACTTAGGTATGCACACTATGATTTGTGGTAATTTTTTTTTTTTGCCCTTTCAGCTTTTTCTTTTTTCTTTTTTTTATTGTGAGAATACCTTACAGAGGAGTTACAATTACATGAGCAAGGTAATGAGTACATTTCTTAACAAGCATTGTTACCTCCGCTTTGTTTCCCTTTCCCATCCATTCCCATCCTCCCCTCTCACCACCACCAAAGTTGTAAAGTTCATTTTTCGACATAATGACTTGTACATCTCATTGTTGCAATGGGTCCACCTGTATCCCTAGTTAAACGATTTGTTTTTGCCCTTCCCCTCCACAAATTATACCAACATCAAATACAGTGAAAGCAGGGGTTATACCGTGAGGGAGAGATATAGAAAGCAACATAGAAATCATCTTATAAATATGTTAGAAACAATTGCATGAAAGAAAACAAACATTTAAATACTTATCTTGGGGTTCATTCCCCTAACATCAACTTATCTGACCTTTTCTGCTTGACTCAGACATATACTAGTTATTGCAAATAAGGGAAACCATGGGACCTATGTTTCTTTGGGCCTGGCTTACTTCATTTAATATAATTTTTTCCAAGTCTTTCCATTTCCTAACAAATGGGGCAATGTCATTCTTTCTGATGGAGGCATAGAATTCTATTGTGTATATATATATATACCACATTTTCTTGATCCATTCATCTACTGAGGGGCATCTGGGTTGGTTCCACATCTTAGCTATGGTAAATAATGCTGCAATAAACATAGTTGTGCTGGTAGCTTTAGTATGGTCTTGTGATCATTTGGGTAAATGCCCAAAAGTGGGATTGCTGGGTCATAGGGGAGCTTTATGTGAAGTCTTTTGGGGAACCTCCATACTGCTTTCCAAAGTGGTTGAACAAGTTTACACTCCCACCAACAATGCAGTAAGGTTCCCTTCTATCCTCATCCCCTCCAGCATCTGTTGTTGTTAGAGTTCTTGATTATAGCCATTCTCACTGGAGTGAGGTGGTATCTCAATGTTGTTTTGATTTGCATTTCTTTTATGGCTAGGGAGGTTGAGCATTTCTTCATGTGTCTATTGGCCATCCTTCTTTCCTCTTCAGAAAAGTTTCTCTTTAAGTCTTTAGCCCACTTATTTATTGGGCAGTTGTTTCTTTGAAGATTTGTTGTTGGGGGATTTAATTTGAGTTCCAGGTATATTTTAGATATGAGACCCTTGTCCGTTATATGGCTAGTGAAGATCTTCTCCCAATCTGTGGGCTTTCTATTGATCTTGCTAGCTATGTCCTTTGCCATGCAGAAGCTCTGCAATTTCATGCAATCCCATTTGTCCAACCTTTCTTTGATTTGTTGTGTTTATGGGTCTCTATTAAAAAATTTCAGCCTGTGCCAAGGAGACCTAAGATTTCTCCTATTTCATCCTGTAATGTTTTCAGAGTGTCTGCTTTGACTCCAAGGTCTTTGATCCATTTGGAGTTGATTCTGGTGCAGGATGATATATAAGGATCTAGCTTTAGTTTTCTACAAGTAGTTAACCAATTTTGCCAGCACCATTTACTGAAGAGGCTGTCTTTCTTCCATTCTATTTTTTTAGCTCCCTTATCAAAGATTAGATGGCTATAGGTCTGTAGGTTCATTTCTGGGTTTTCAATTCTATTCCATTGGTCCTAAGGTCTGTTTTTTTGCCAGTACCAAACTGTTTTGATTACTATGGCTTTGTAGTAGAGTTTGACATTTGGTATTGATATTCCTCCAGCACTTTGTGGTATTATTTTAAATATGTCCAATCTCATTACCTCAAACTTTTAAATGTAGTATATGATACTGTACTCTTTTTCATAATTCTAAATCCAGCTCTCAACTTAAACTCTCAATTTGTTAAGAAATTATGTCTAATTAAGGTGTCTTCCAATTGCTACAAAGCATAAAAGCTATGAAGTTTAATGAATCCAATTGCTGTGGATTTTAGCAAAAGAGCTAAAGATGTTTACACAAAGCTCAATGGGGTTGTCACTTTGCAATGTAAACAGGGTGCAAACACAAACAAAAACATTCAACTATCAGGGATGTTGGTATAGCCATCCTATTTTTAGTGTACATACATGAAATTTTTCATTACATTCAATTTTTAATTATCAAAGGAAAGACTAACTGGGTGCTGATGGCTCATGCCTATAATCCTAGTTACTCCAGAGGCTGAGATCTGAGGATCACAGTTCAAAGCCAGCCAAGACAAGAAAGTCTGTGAGACTTATCTCCAAATAACCACCAGAAAACCAGAAGTGGTACTGTGGCTCAAGTGATAGAGAGCTAGATTTGAGCAAAAGACCTCAGGGACAGCATGTTCAGGGACAGTTCCCAGGTCCTGAAGCACTACAAACAACAAAAGAAAAAAGAAAAAAAAACTCAGTATGTGCTTATAAAGACAACTGGTGAATATGCAATTAAATAAAATTGAAAACACAATAAAAACAAAGCAGCAACCAAAATACAGGAAAACACATACATCTTGCTCTTGCTCAACTTCAAAATGTAGTAACAGTACATTCAGATGGGGCCTGGTTACCCTACTACATCCATTTTCAAAAAACAAAACTGATAAAAGCAGTCAAACACAATCCTGGAGAAATCACATTTATTATGTATATGAATATGGTTATTTTTTTGGTTTTTCTCCCTCCAAAACATGTAGAAGCTTAACCCCAATTGTGAAGAAATAAAGAGTATAGAAACAATATGACTATGATAATTGAGTGTGAATTAAAGTTAGCAGGCTGGATGACCACATGATTGAATACTGGTAATTTTATAAGAAGGAAGAGGGGGAAAAAAAAAAAAAGAAGATACACAAATGCTCCTTTGCCATGCAATCAATTCCCTGTACCACCTCAGAATTCTACTACCAGCAAGGCCATCATCAGATGCAGATCCTCAAACTTGGACATTGAGAACTATGAGGTAAAATAAATTTAAAAACCTACCTACACTGTGATATTATATTATCAGTAACATGGAACATACCGAGGGAATTAACAGCCTCAAGAAAAAAGTCATAGCAAATCCTCTGGAGTTTCAGAAACCCCTACACGCCAACTTGGAATCTCAGTACACAGAAAAGGACATCTATACTTGACACTTTGAGGATGGGGACACTTCAGGGTCACTGAGAAAGCCTATTTTACCTGTTTTGTGTCCTAACCAGGAACCAGTTTGTAATTCACTGTTTAGAACCTAAAATTAACACAAGGACAACCTATGCTGAGCAGTAACCTCAGGTAAAAAGCCCCAGTGGGCTGGGATCCCTATTGAAGCTTACCACACTGCCTAGATGCCTACTTCTGTACATGGAAGGTCTGAGTATGAAGTACAATCTTTTCGTCCAAACCCCTTTCTGACCAACGACCCACACCTATAAGAAATTGTGAAATAATCAAAAACATCAAGTGTGTAAAGAAACAATTAGGACCTAGGAAAAGCTTCCGAAAAGTTTAAATTAATAGTTTTTAAGAACATATTTTAAATTTTATCCCTAATATAAAATACACTCAAGTGTGATCATTAAATATATTATCATTAAATATAGTTCACAGTAACTGAATACTATCAAGGTAGAAAATACAATAAACTGAGAGCACTTTCCATTATAGGTTATTTCTTCATAAAACTGCTCAAATTTTACATCATTTCAGAAATACACTTTTCAAAAAAATAGAAATTTCATGTTCCTTGAGACAAATTGATAAATATACTAACAGTAATGAAGATGATATTAACATTTATTTCATAGTCATGTGTCTGTGGTGTGCCTCACACCCTACTACACATTATGAATACTAAAAACTGTGGGAAAAAAAACTTGATCCTTCCCTTACAGAAGCTTACAAATCTATAAGGCATCAATCAAAATATTTTAACTCATTAGAAAAGCCAAATATTTATTTTTTTGGAACTAAAAATAGAATATATAGCCAAAAATTCCATTACCTTTATTACTTTATTGTAACTTAACTTTATTGACTTTCTGCACACAAACACATATCTACGTTCCTTTTTCCCCTCTCAAAACAAAGCTGAACTGAGTCAATTCTAGATCCATTATAAAACACTGGCCTAATTTATCAATATTCAGTAGTGTTTCCTATTAGGTATTTCACAGAACTCCCTTTATCATGTTCAAATGGGAGTTGGAGTAGGAACTGTCTCCCAGCCTTTAAGGCTGACAAAATCCTTTGGTACTTGTTGAGGCAGACACATATGCTTCTCATTGGCTATCAGTGGCCAAGTAATAATTTTGTACGGTCCCCACTCTTGGTACTCCTTAAGAATTTAATAAAATAAAAATGTTTATTCTTAACCTCTTCCCTCAGTATGAATAACAGATTGCACTCTGAAAAGTTACAGCTAATTTTTTTAATATTATATTTAGAGGTATATTATATTGGAGGGGAGGAATTTGTGGGAATTTTTTTTAATCTTCAGGTACCTAGATTTATAATTTTTCAAAATCATTGTGTCTCTTAGTACCAACTCAAGAAATTAATGATTTAACCACATAATCTTGGAACTCATAAAGATACGCCCATTTTCTCTCCTTATAAAAGCCAATAGTTTTATAATGCACTTTTTTTTCCCCTTCTCTGCCAGCTCCTTAAAGGCTACTTATGTTCTCTAAAATACTGAAATTTCTCAGTACTGGAAACTAACCTTTGAAACAAAGCTCAGTCCATGGATCATTACTGTTCTACAAAAATAAAATTCAAGCCAGATATGTAGACTCTAAATTTTCAATTAACCTCATTTTAAAAAAGGGAAGCCGGGCGCCAGTGGTTCACGCCTGTAATCCTAGCTACTCAGGAGGCTGAGATCTGAGGATCACAGTTCAAAGCTAGCCCGGGCAGGAAAGTCCGTGAGACTCTTATCTCCAATAAACCACTAGAAAACCAGAAATGGTGCTGTGCCTCAAACAGTAGAGCGCTCACCTTAAACTGAAGAGCGCAGGGACAGCGACAAAGCCCAGAGTTCAAGCCCCAGGACCGACCAAAAAAAAAAAAAAAGAGAGAGAGATGCAATAAACTAAATAATATGTTTTAACACAACATGTTGAAAATATTATTTCAATACATAATCAGTTTAAAAGCTAAGGTCCTTACATGCATTCAGATTTTTGTCCTAAGTCTTCCAAACCCAACATACATTTTCCATTTACAGCACATCTGAATTTCAACCACATACATTTTAAGTGTTTGGTACTCAAATGTGGCTATATGGTGTAGATCAGGAATGTTCCTCCAAAGGCTCCTGTGTTGAAGGCTTGGTACCCAATGCAGCTGTGTTCAGAGAGGGACTATTGGAAGTGACTGGATTATAAAGGCTCTGACTTAATCAATGGACAGAACCATAGATGAATCATAACTGGACAGGAGGTGATAGGAACTGTAGGTTGTGGGGCCTACCTGAAAGAAGTAAGTCACTGGGGCTGTGCCCTAGCAGTAGTGTGTGTGTGTGTGTGTGTGTGTGTGTGTGTGTGTGTGTGTGTGTGTGTGTGTGTGTGTGTGTGTGTGTGTGTGTGTGTGTGTGTGTGTGTGTGTGTGTGTGTGTGTGTGTGTGTGTGTCTACCTGAAAGAAGTGAAAGAAGTAAGTCACTGGGGCTGTGTGTGTGTGTGTGTGTGTGTGTGTGTGTGTGTGTGTGTGTGTGTGTGTGTGTGTGTGTGTGTGTGTGTGTGTGTGTGTGTGTGTGTGTGTGTCTACCTGAAAGAAGTGAAAGAAGTAAGTCACTGGGGCTGTGCCCTAGCAGTACTCTGTGTGTGTGTGTGTGTGTGTGTGTGTGTGTGTGTGTGTGTGCCCTAGCAGTACTGTGTGTGTGTGTGTGTCCCCTCTCCTCCCTCTCTCCCTCACTCTGCCTCTTTCCCTCACTCCCTTTCCTCCCTTTCTCCCTCTCCCCCTTCCTTGTTTTCCCTTCCCCTCTCTTCCCTCCTCCCTTTCCAGCCACAGGAAGGTTAGCAGGTTGGCTCCACTATGACCTCTGCCATCATATTCTGCCTCAGAACAGGCCCAGAAGCAACTGAGCCAACTGACATGAACTGAAATCTCTGAAACCATGTGTCAAAATGAACCCTGGTTGTTCAATTTGTTTTTCTTGGGCATTTTGCCACATTAATAGAAAGCTGACCAATACAGTGGCTAATTCCTACCATACTGAGCAGTATAGCTTTACATGATCTGATCCATGCCTTCGTTCAATAACCAGTTACCTTCAAATTTTTTATCTTGTATTTTCTTATGATTTCTTTTATTTCATAATGCCTGATCTTTTAAATGTCTCAATGGAAAATCATACATATCAAATAATAGCCAACTATGATTCTGGCCTAAACCCCCAAAATGTGAACATTTTCTAAATGTTCCCTATCTAAGTGAATTGTAATTATTTTAGGTATACAACTCTGAAAAGCAGACATGCACTTCCTGACACTTCCTTTGTCACTCCTAACACCTAACCCATGAAAGTTCTGTCCATTTTCCTAATTTCTCTCAAGTCAATGTACTACTCCCTATTGCAACCATCACCACCATTTTCTTCAGTCCAAGAATATTTCAAAATTGAACTTTGATGTCATCCTACCTTGTCCTCATATTCCCTGAGTAAAACTCTTCAACTGCTGTCTATTAACATAACTTTACACAAGTGTAAAAGGTCCAAGCAACACGACTTACTCCTAAGTACATCCCTGCCATATCTCACTACACTGACCTTCTCTGCTGCCCCAAAGCCACCATGATCTTCAGATCTTTATAATCACCATGCTCCCTACTGCCATGGAACCTTTGCAGGTGCTACTCTCTAATTTAGTCTATTTAATTTCCACTCATCCTCTAGCGCTCAACGGGACATTCTTTGATCCACATGAGGAGACCAAATTTCCCTTCCTAAGTGCACATGGAACAATGTCTTTTCTCTTACTGTATTTTAAAGATGAAAAGTGTTTTAATATGTAATAACTTTCTCTCCTTAAGACTACATCTGATTACACAAAACAAAATGTCTGCAAGAACGTAATGATCAGTGTGTGCTAATAAGAGTATTGATGAACTTGCCTTGTTTTCATCCCTAGACAAATACCAGACACAATACTAAGATACATACAACAAATGCTGCTTTTACCATATCAGTACTAAAGAAGGCTTTTCAGACTTCCCAAGTCTGAATTAATTGCTCAAATATGTTTTAACATCAACCTTACAAGAAAAAGATCAGCATATAACATGTTTACATTTGTCCTCTCTTGCATCATTATAGCCGCAAAATAAAAAGTATCTTGCATAAAGGAAACATAAGCATTTACTAGGCATATTTTGTTCATAGCTTATTGTACAGAATTATACAAATGTCTCTATTGACTTTATAAAGGTATCTCCCTTCAGTAATAGTACTGTACTGAAATGGGGGGAGGGAGTAGCTAGCTAGTCTCTAAAGGCTATACATGCAATACATGCAAGAAGTGAAGAGAAATAGAAAGAGAATAAGACTCATACAAGAATGAAATCCATAGAGGTAAGGTACAGGTTAGGTACACACTGGCATTCAGCCCTGAAGCATAATGCAATTCTTTTCTGCTCTTTATCTCTGATTTGACATTCTTCTTAATACTTTACATTATCACCCACACATTTCTTGCCATACTCTCTCCACTCTTCTTTGTTGTTCTACAGTTTCTCAAGTTTCTCTCAAAGGTTATGTTAAAATTTTGGCACTGTTGGGAGCACAATCTACTTCTAAAAATTACTTGGAAGTGTTCTTCAGCTACTTGGAGATGCTTCCTTTCATAAAAGGAGAATTTTTAGATTGATGGGACATAACTAACATAAGTCAAAATGCCACTATTATTCTTTTGTCAAAAGCAGAAAACATAAGCTAAAATAAATTGATGTTGTACTATTTTTATGGTTCTTGAAACATTACCATGCAATTTTTAGATGATTTAGCAAATGCTGCTATGTAAAAGAAGAAAATTATTTCAACATGCTGAGGTAGCAAGTTTCTTTTTATAACTTCTGAATGCTTGAAGCAGTCAAGTCTACAGGCAATTGGAACTAGATTTATAGTTCACACACACAAAAATCACTGCAAATTGCAACCTAAAATCTGAAAAGTTTAACAATATTCCCAAACACTTTTAGGAGTTTACAGTGTAAGTGGAAGCAATAAGAAAATATATAACAGGTTTTAAGGATATAAAGCCAAAATGTCAAATTACATCTGAACATTTTAATTTTTCAAACAATATAATCCTAGAAGACCATTACAAATGTTCACTGAAGAAAAAGAAAATATTTCAAAGAAGGGAAAAAAATCCAATATATATTCCTTAAATAATTAATAAAAGTACTTGGTTTCTTCTAGCTTTGTTCAACATCTAGAAGATATTACAATGGTTCCGGTCCTTTCCAAGAGTATTTATATCAAACTGCTAATGAAAAGGTATTTCATAATTCTGGATTTTTTAAATCTCTTATTTGTATACAAAGTCATATGCATTTATACACAGATATATTCTCTAAAGTAGGCTATATGCTGAGAAGGATTCTCAGTTTTGTTAGTACTAGGAAGCAAAAATATATATTGTGGGGCAATGAGGTAAAGGGAAGAAAGGTAGACAAATGGAGAGAGGAAGTGGGACCTCTCACAAGGGTGAACTCTACAGGATGCTATGTATGAAATAACCAGCAAAGAGTGGGGAAGGAGACATAGCTGGAGTGGTACAGCACCAGTCTAGAAAGCAAGCTGATCAGGTTTGAGGCCTGGAGTTCAAACCAGTATAGCTTTTAGAAAAGAAAAAGGACCATGATACTATATCCACATTATTTAAATTATTACCACTATACTGCAGAATTCCTTGAAATGTTTGACTTCAAATAGTTTGGGTACTATATGGACCATTCAGGAGAAGAAGAAAAAACAGATACAGGGTGAGGGACAGACTACCAGGGTGGCTACTACTAAATTTATATCTTAAAATACAGGTTTCTGTAGGGACAACGGAGCATCAGAGACTTAAGAAGGGGGAAAAAAATAACAACCTTCCAAACCTTTGAGATTCTGTATTTAAACTGCCATAAAGAAGCAGAAGATTGATGGAGAAAAGAATTCCTGCAAACACTTAAAACTTGCCATATGGAGTGGCAAGGCTATGATGTAACATCACTGGAGAGTTAGAACAATCTAACAAAGAGAGGAGAACTCTGACTGGCAGGTACATTCCAAGATCAACTATACCTTAACTTAATTGAGAACCTACAAAATAATATACACCCCCCTTAGCATTACAGACAGATACATAGAAAACTAGCTGGTTCCCCGCCTTCAAGGAGCTTTAGAGTCCAAAGCAGCCAAATTTAGTATAGGATTTGGATCCAAAAAAGACTAACGTTTCCAGGGTAAGTGGGGTTACACTGAAAAGCAGTCCAAGATTAAATTTACAAATAAAATCATATTGATTTAAAACACTAATGAACAGGGAAGAATTCAAGTAGAAGGGTGGTCCAATATCTTTCGAGATAGCCTGTGAGGTAAACAGAGACTCTGGTGAAAAGAACAAAACTAAAACTCAATGAGGTGCAATTGATACAACTTTTAACAATGGTGTTTTAAAAGATGAGTGGGAGGGGACAGAACTGGGGCGATAAATAACGCATAAAGTTTAAAAGCACTTAATCTAGAACCAGACTCCTTAGCCCACGTCAAACACCACCATTTCTCAGCTACATCCCTAGGAGGGAAGTTAATTTATTAATCCTTCGCACACATAGGATAATAAAAATGCCTGTAAAGCAACATCTCCAAAACCCAGGTGTGAGTCCTTCACTTTTCTGATCGGAAACCTTCTTCCCAAAATCAAATGCACCTCTTTGAGGCACGAGGGCCTCCCTCTGGAACGTTACTTTCCTTTTGGGTCATCTTAACTCTACACCCTTCGACCGTACCCAAGATCAAATGTCAGTCTGCAAAACAACACACACTTTCTAACGGTGCCCAAAGCCTTTTTTTCCCCCTCTTCATCATCTTCCAAAGCCCACTTCTCTAGGAAATTAACTCTCCGCCAGCACAGTACAGTTCACAAATCCCCTCCCCCCCTCCTCCCTCCTTTCCTTCCTCCTCCCCCCCCCTTTCCCCTTCCGCCTGTTCTTTTCTTGCTGTCCTGTTCCTACTCTCCAAGGTGGTAATTTCTGAAAGCCAGGTCAAATTTTTTCACTCCCTTTTTAAAACCTATCCATAAGTCCAACTGTCCCTATGTCCAACCGGGGGAGGGGGGAGGAGGAGGAGGAGGATCGCTTTGCTGAATTAAACTGGGTGTTTACAATAGTAATGGCCGCAGCAGATCCAGAAACTGTTTCATTTCGCGTTTTCTTTCATTGCTTTCAGACTTGAAAGCTTTAACATAAAGTCTCTTTTTTTTTTTTAATCAGAACGCCATTCTTCCAAGAAAAGTTGCACGGGGCAACCCTCCCATCCCACCCCCGACACACACACACACACTCACACACACACTCACACGCACGCACGCACGCACAAGTTGACAACGAGGCCATTTTCAGCTGCAGGAGTTGAGGCGTGCGGCGGAGGGCGGCTTCCCTCCGGTGCGCGCCCTCCTCGGTACCGAGGTGACCCGGGCGGCCGCCGCGGCGGCGGCGCGGGCCGGGCTCCGCTCTGCCTTCAACTTCCCGCCGGCCCCGCCGGCAGTGGCCGCCCCGCACCGCCGCCCTCGGTGCTCCAGTCCCACAGTCTCCTCCGGTCCCATAAGTCAGCGACACCCCAGGGGCTGCTGCGCGGCACGGAAAAGCCTGGCCCGGTTCTCCCGGGCGGCGCGGCTCGGGCCTTGGCGGCAACCTGCCTCTACAAAGCCCTTCCCCGCGGTCCCGATCTACTCCACTCGCCGGGCCCGCCGCCCGCCGCCTGGGCCCAGGCCGCAGCCGCCGCCCCGAAGGGAACCGGGAGGACTCGCTGGGGCTCCGCGTGGCGCCGGGGGCGGAGCCGGCCCCGGAGGGCCCAAGAGAAAGGCCTGGGGGCGGTAGGCGGCCTCCGCCTACCCCGACACGCACCCCACCACCCCGAGCCCCGACCCTCCCAGGGGCCCCGACCCGCGCCCGCGGCCCGGCCGCCGGCGGGACTCACCACTTACCAACCCGCCTGGGACAACGCCGCGCCGGGGGCCTCGGCCATGGTTAGCTGCTTAGGCCGGGGGGTGCCAGAGGGAGGTGGGGGGGCTGGAGTGAGGGTGGGGGGAGGCCTCCTAGTTGAGATTTATTTAAAAAAAAAAAAAAAGAAAAAAAGAAAGAAAAGAAAGAAAAAAGAAGAAAAAAAAACTCCTCTGGTCGGCTCTACAACTGGGCATGCTCCGTGCGGCGGGCGCTTCCGCGTGCGGGTTCCGCTCGCCGCGTTTTCCGAGCGACCGCAGGGGCCGGCCTGGTGTGGGCTGGGAGGGCTGCGGGGCGCCCCGGAGAGCGCGGCCGGGAGACGCGGTCCGGGATTGGGAGTCGGAGACGGTTTACTACACCCGGACTGCGCAGACTTTAGCCTCCCCACCGGAGGCTTCCTGGTGTTCTTGGGGCCACTTGTTTCAGAGTTGCACACCTGGGGAAACTAGTTGGAGAGGTTCTTTGTAGAAAGTCAGGTCCGCGCTTCCGGTCACCCGGAGAGGGCCGGGGAGCGCTAGAGTTTCAAGGGGGAGGAGGCTCGGGTCGGCGCTAACCAGGTCACGTTGGGTGCAGGACGACTCAGAGGTGTCCCCGGCCTTCTCGGCACGGGAGAAAAGTTTTCTTTGTTGTCAAGACTAGCTCCATTCACTTCGCCTTCCGGTCTGCCAAGACTTAGGAAGAATGCAGCTCGGGTGGTCCAGGGTCTTAGCCGCACACTGGAAGTGAATGGGCTGCGCTTTAGGAAACAGAGGAGAACCAGGCTGTGCTGTCCACGTGTGTTTTTCCGGTCGCCCTCCTGCCCGGCGATTCCATGCCCCAGTGTGGCCTTGCGACCTCGGCCTAAACCGCTACCAGGCCCGGTTCCCACGGCCCGGTAGGGACCGGCCTTCGCCGACACTCGGGAGGGCTGAAGCCCACCGCCGAAGCCCACGGCCGGTCCCCAAGTGAGCATGCGCGCCGACGTCGCCGCCGTGCGGCGCTGAGGACGCTCCAGTGTGATTGGACAGCCTGAACCCACTCCAGCCAATCAGAGAGGAGCAATCGGAAGACGATGCGGGCGGGAGATGCTACTGGAAAGTTTGTTAGTCCTTTCAGTCTTACATCTGTATGGCTACGTTGGGGCAGAGATATGGCTACGGTGGGGGAGAAGTGGCACCGTTTACTAGGTGCCAAGTTTCAGAGGCAAACTGTTAGAAAAACTCCATCTTCACCTCTCGCCAGAACTACTTAGGCTGAGTGATAAATATCATGGTCATGAGCACAAACTTGGAGCTGGGGACTGCGAGATTAGGCCAACTCCCAGGATTTTGAAAGAACTTGGTAGTTATGGAAGAAAAGGAGATAATTATTCTGAGTAGAGCTAAAATTCCCCAATACGGATTTTCTTATTTTAAAGTATTCCGTTTGCCTTTCCCAGAATTTCTACTTCTGCATTAGTGATTTTTTTTTTTGGATAAAGTACTATGAAATTTACTATCAGACACATGATTCCAAAAAAATGTAATCACTTTAAGAATCAGATGTAACTACATCCTGCTTACAATTTGGTGGTCACTGACGATGTTTAGGTCATTTATAGGCATAACTTATCCAGAAAGCAGTAATATACGTATGTATAGAAATATTATGTATTAATTATGTATATATTATGTATATGTCTGTCCAATATACTATTTTAAAGGCAAATAGACTCAATTTGCCAGTGATTTTTATCGGTTGTTAGCCCAATGAGCTCTCTTCCCATAACTTAGTACTCACCTTCCCCTCTCCACAGCTTGGCATGCTCCCTCCTAGGCAACACTAGGCCCATTTAGTAAAGGCAGTAAACAATCCAACCCCCCTTTGCCTTGAGATGGCACTCCTCTGGAGCAACTGCCAACAAATAAGGCAACAAGAGCCCCTTGGAGTGACCTTCAGGTCTGGGCAGCTGCAGGGTCCCTTATCTACTACTTGGGCAGCAGCCATAAATCTTGGTCTGCCATGATATAGCCCCTGGTCCTCACTTCCACACCAGGGGCTCTACCTCCTAGCCCCTTCTAGGCTCAGTAGGTTATCAAGGTCACCTCAGACAATAGCAGGCTTCTCTTCTCACTTCTCCCTTGTGAAAAGGGGTCTTGCCCACCCCTTTCCTAGCAACAAACCTTTCTTTGTTCTCAGTCCCTGGGTGTCTACGTGGTTTTCTGGCAGTCTAACATTATTAAATGTGCTCTTACCAGTTATTTACATCTTTCAATTAATATAACTTGTTCACTGACAAAATGATATATTATCTCAATCACCCGTTCCTCCCCAGATAAATAAAAGGCTTTACACATTTGTTTTCACATGCAGTGTAATAAGTTACCATTGCATCGCATTATGCTTAACTTCAATAAAGTGCACTATGAAGCACTGAATTCCCTGTTTCAATAGGAGTCTCCTGTTGGAAAAATTTGGAAGAATAAGAGCATCAGGAGTAAACATTGATAATACATTTAATAATGCCTGAGTTTGGAGTATCACTATAATTATACAAGAGAAACCTTTCCTTTCTGAAGAGTGCCAGATTATAAATGCAGAACAAATTATCACAATTTATTGAAGCTTACTAAGAGACACTAGATTAAAAAAACTTGTTTGCCAAATAAAGGAAGGAAGGCCAGAGAAAGATTTAATATGTGGCAGCCACAGCAAGACAGCATTTCAGTACATCTTCAGCACAATTCAGGATACAGACATGAGTTTTAGTTTTTTATATACAGAGAACTGAAGGTAGGAAGAGAGAAGTATGCAGAATAAACAGTTGTGGTCAAAATATGACATGCTTGATCATTGTTTCAGTCCTTGTATAGGAAAGAATGCTAGAGAAATAATTATCAGTCTTGGATTATTAGGATAAGCAAGTCACTGTTGTAGATGGTCTCTCCTGAAGAAGGTCTATTATTCCTTAGGGGTAATTTTAATCCCTTGTCATAAAGATGTTATTAATGAGTCCTGTCCTTCCCAGATTCCAAGGTGAAGGCACAATGACTGGAGAGAGAACAGCTTATGGCAAAGACACATATAAAGTGTAGGCAGATATGCCAAGCTTTTCTTCTGCCCTTAGTTAATGCTTGGGACCAAGTAAGCAGTCAGTGCCTTTCAGTGAAAGAAGATTTTAAATACTTATTACACTTATGTTGTCTCAATTGTCAAGGCATAACATAAAGGGGAAATGTACCTTTACCATTATCAAGCCTTGCCTTAAACAAGTGATTGAAGGTGAAATAACAAATGGGACAGTCTGGTGGTAAGTGCTTACTAATGCTGTGTAACTACACATCCATCATATAACAAATATTCTTTCCAAAATTATTTTACCTATACCTCTGGATAATGTTTCTAGTCAGGGACTATTCCATTATCCTACTCCTCTCCACATGGGCATATTTAGTAATTTCTGGAGACATTTTTGGTTATCACAAACTGACATGTGGATGTTGTTAATTGCATCTGATGGATCAATGCACTTAACAGTTCTGCACCAATAAAGAACTATCTAGTTTAAAATGTCACTAGTGCAAAGTTTGAGATATCCAGGTCTACATGTAAATATAAATTTAAAAGATATGCAGAAAATAACATAACAAGTCAGACTTGAAGACAGGTAAGTCCAAAATTTGGCATATTCTACAAGAAACATAGCCCGGGCTTTTCAAGTAAGTCAAAGTAGCTGCCAAATGGAAAGAGCATTCTTCCAGATTAGAAAGATGCAAGAGACATGAGAAAAGATTTAAATCCTATAAATGAATATTAAAACTAATCTGTAACCAGTTGTAAAATTTTGAATATGGGCCAGGTACTGGATAGTAAAATGGAATTATGTAATAATTTTATTCCTATTATATATACTGTGATATAGCTCTTAATGTTTGGTATTTTATGCAGGAGCAATTATTGATGAAGAGTTGGGTCTATTACTTGATATGATACAGTATATTTGAATATATATTAATATATATGAATTAACAAGTACATATAAATATGTACAGACAGGTATATTAAAAATGTAAGAGGAAAAAATATTCTAAAATACTAAAAATAGATCAATTCATTGGAGGGTCTTTGTGCTTGTTGCTTATTTAAACTTTTACTAGCTTCAAAATGTTTCATGTCAATAGAAAAAACCTGGACCATACTGATTTCATATCCAAACATTTAAATCAAAAGTGATCTACAACAGTAAGTTTGTGCTGTAGAAAATGGTAACTACTGATAAAAATATTGGTTTCCATTTTTAATTAAATTAGCCATTGATTTACAAAAAAAGAAAAATCATAAATTCTAAAACAATCTGATATTGAGGTAAATCCAAAGAATAACAAAAGAGTTCTACTATATTTCTCCCACTGCCCCTCAAAGAATTATAACTACTTGGAGGTAAAGGTACAAACTAACAGGTGAGAGAAAGAGAGTCCATTTACCTTTGTTTTGATCATTTCAGTGAAGGATAAATGTCTCAGCAAAGAAGAGTATAGGTATGTAGGACTAGAAGTTACAGTAAAACATAAATAAATAAAATAAAAACTAGTTACAAATGTACACAGTTTTTTCAGGACAAATTAAATATCCTGAAATCATTTACATCCAGGGAATGTTAAAGTAATCTATGAACAGCAAAAATATGTATATTCTAATAGTACATTAAGTACTGATGGAAATACTCCATACCTGCATTGTCCAGTATGGTAATAGCGAGTCATATGTGGCTATGAACTAGACATCAAACACAAATATATCTATACAGGTGTGTGTGTGCGTATGTGTATTTCAGAAATGTACAATGGAGAGAATGCTATATGTAGAGACAAAAGGAAATCAATCTGAGAATAGTTGCCAAAGGTTATTTTGTTTGTTTGGAGTTTTGGGGTTTTTTTTTGTTTTTGTTTTTGTTTTTGTCAGTCATAGGGCTTGAACTCTGTCTCTGAGCTCTTCAGCTCAAGGCTAGTGCTCTACCACTTGATCCACAGTGCCACTTACGGTTTTCTAGTGATTAATTGGAGATAAGAGTCTCACGGACTTTCCTGCCCGGTTGACTTTGAGCCAAGATCCTCAGATCTCAGCCTCCTGAGTAGCAAGGATTACAGGTATGAACCACCGGTGCCCAGCAGTCAATTCATTAAACAACAACAACAACAAATATGGAAATATTGTGACAATGTAGCTACTATTTCTTGGAGAATACAAATATAGATGTTTTTATATTTGACTTTACCTTTTTTTTTTTTTGAGATTAGGAATCCAATTTTATTTCTGATTCTTTCACTTTTGGAGGGTTTAAAAGCAAAAGATAAGTTTGGGAGGGATAAAAGCCATATATCCTAACCCCCCCCCCCATATCTTACAGTAACCTGGGCTGAAGGCTCAGCACTTACAAGCTCTGTGCTTTAGGCAAATGTGCAAAGTGTAGGTAAAGCCCACTGACTACTCACAGTTCCCACGCGCTTTAGTCCTCCCTAGTTAAAATGTTGTGGTAAACTCTCTCGAGAGGGAAGTAGTCCTCACACTTACCTTTTTATATATATATTACATATATAAATTTAAGTGCCTCAAAAAGCAAGGTCTAGAACTGTTCTACATATTTTTATAATGCTTAGCTTTTGATTTCTAAAGCATATTGTTTTATTGTAACTATTGTGAAAATGTAATCAATATAAATCAAGAAAAAATTATAGAGAAAGGAGAATAAAAGAAGTACTAGAATGGTGGCATTAAGAAATGTGACTAGGCTGGGCACCGGTGGCTCACGTCTGTAATTCTAGCAACTCAGCCTGGCAGGAAAGTTTGTGAGACTCTTATCTCCAATTAATCACTAGAAAATCGGAAGTGGTGCTGTGGCTCAAGTGATAGAGCGCTAGCCTTGAGCTGAAGAGCTGAGGAACAGCACTCAGGCCCAGAGTTGGAGGGGGAGGGGGAGGAGGGGGAGGAGGAGGAGGGGGAGGAGGAGGAGGGGGAGGAGGAGGAGGAGGAGGAGGGGGAGGGGGAGGGGGAGGAGGCGGCGGCGGCGGCGGCGGCGGCCGCGACTTGTGCTTGAATGTAGTACTGTAAGATATGGGGGGGGGGGGGGGGGTTAGGATATATGGCTTTTATCCCTCCCAAACTTATCTTTTGCTTTTAAACCCTCCAAAAGTGAAAGAATCAGAATTAAAATTGGATTCCTAATCTCAAAAAAAAAAAGGTAAAGTCAAATATAAAAACATCTATATTTGTATTCTCCAAGAAATAGTAGCTACATTGTCACAATATTTCCATATTTGTTGTTGTTGTTGTTTAATGAATTGACTGCTGGGCACCGGTGGTTCATACCTGTAATCCTTGCTACTCAGGAGGCTGAGATCTGAGGATCTTGGCTCAAAGTCAACCTGGCAGGAAAGTCCGTGAGACTCTTATCTCCAATTAATCACTTTGATATAATGATGAATCTATTTGTAGCAAGTAAACAATGTGAAATCCAAACAAGTTCCTAGGGTTGAAAGTATCAGGTCTCAATTAGTTGTTCAATTGGTGTGAACATTCTAAAAATTTTCAAGGGATTTTTTTTTTAACTCCCTTGTGTTAGAGCCACAAGAATGACAGAAAGAGGAGAGCTGTACTCTAGGCTATCAAATACCACTCCAAGCAGAGCATCACTTATCTTTTTTATGCACTTTGTTTTCTGTGAAAGATTTAATGTTAACGTATAATTCAACAAATAAAAGGTTTGTTAAACCATAAGGCTCATTCAACAGGGATTTATTGAGCTATACTATAAGACAATCATGTGTCCAGACACTATTGAGTGATGTAACCAACAGTCATGAACCTTGTCCTTTGAAGCTTATAATATACATTTATGGGAAAAAATTAAAATTACTTATGCATAACAACTAGTTACAATTTAGTATGTAAGTATTCAACCAAACTTGACATCCTACAATACTAAGAATGCACACCTTCTTCTCACTTAAGTTACTAATTTTTAATTATCTTTCTTATGCACTGTGTTTATTTTATATCCTACATGGAATTGTTGGTTTCTGGTTATTCAAATATCATCTTAACAAAAATTTATTTTCCTGGGTGCTAAATTTATTTTATTAGGGAAGTAGCAGTTAATAAGATAAATGGGATCCTTGTACTAATAGAAATTTTATTTTACTCTTTTAGCAAAGAAACTATGTGGTTTTTAATCCATTACTAAAATATATAACAATGTATAAGCATACTTGCACACAAAATATAGCCAGAGGAGTATTAAGTGAAGGAAAATCTGAAAAAAAAAAGGATGTGTAAATGTTACTAGCCTAGGACTCTCATGATGGCAGAAGAATGATTTTATTTACTACTTTAAATTTGAAGGTTAATTTTGTGTATCAGTTTGACTGGGTTAAGGGATACTGATCAAACAATTGTGGCTGTGTCTTTGGAAGAGATTAACATTGGGATCCACAGGTCAAGTGAAGATCAATCCTCACAAGTGGGGTCAAATTATATAGTTTCTTAAAAGGTGAAGGACGTAGAACATGTGAATTCTCTCTTTCTCACGCCATCCTGCCTCCTAACTTTCTTCCCTCCCTTCATCCTCCTTCCCTTTCTCTCTTTGTGAACTGAGACAGCATCTGCTTCTGCCCTTGGATTATTGGATTTTCTGGTTGTCCAGCCTTTGGAATTAGACTTAATTACTTCATTGTTTTTCCTGAATCTCCAGCTTACAGATAGCAGATTATGGGACTTTTTGGTTCTCTATAATCACATGAGCGAATTCCCGTAACAAATCTCCTCTTGTATAAACATCTTATTGCTTATGTCTTTCTAGAGAAGCCTAACTGAATGTAGATCTTTGTTCATCAGGATGTACATGTATAGTTCATGAAGACATATAAGAATCTGGTAAGAATAAGGCATACTAGGTTGTTGTGACATATTCTATGATTGACAGTTGCGCAACTAGAAGTTCTCTCTACTTTATTAAGGATTTTGTTATCTAATATAGTTCAACACTTCTCATGACGCATTGTGTATTGCTCAGTTTTACTCTGAATGTCATAAATTATATTTATGTATTTGAAATATTTTATTTCCAAATCTGTATCCATGTTGTTTGATATACCAACTAGTACAGTAGGCTATAGGGATTATCTAACGTTTTCAGTTCAATAACATACAACAGAATACTTTTATAAAAGATATAGCATACATACGAATACACGGGATACAGTACAATCCCAGAACAGAAGAACAATGGACCTTTAAAAGGACTAGAATTTTTAAAAAGAGACCACAATTACCTGAGTGTGGTTGTTCACCTTTTAATCCCAGCACACAGAAGGCTGAGGCTGAAGGATTATGAATTTGAGGCCAGACTTTATGTTAAAAGGAGGGGCTTAACGGATTGTGACATGTATCTTTTAAGAAGAAGATAATGAAGATGATGATGATGATGATAATGATGATGATGGTGATGATGATGATGATGATGATGATGATGATGATGATGATGATGATGAGAATTTTTAATAGCTGAATGGCACTGAACTGACTTTTAGGCAAAATTCTGTCCACATCTCCAATGTTATAATCATCTTCTTATTTTCTTTGTTATTTTTGCTTCTTCATTTGCGGGACACCTTAGCTCATGAGTTATTTATTACAGTTCCAGCCCTCAAAAGCAGGCTAACATTCTCAACTCTAAAGGAAAATTTCAGGTAAAGGAGTCTGAATTGACAAGGATAAAGAACTCACCTCATGGTTCATCATCAAGATAGCTAGGGGATAGGGTGACATTTCATGCAAAAAACGCCAGAGGACCATCAAGGGACAGAAAAAGGCAATCAAGAGGATCATTTACCTAAGAAGAGATCCCAAGAAATTTCCAACAGAAATGGATTTTTAAGACATATAAATCTATTTTTTTCTGTTATATATTGTGTTTTTAATAACCTGAAGACCTACTTGTACCCACATACTAAGTGAATCCTCACAATTTAGTGATGATTTATTTCAATTTGCCCATACATAGTTTTATTTAAATAAAAACTAGTTCACTTTCCAACAACTTTATATATCATTTCAGAAGTATATATAAGAGGAACTGGCTCTTGTAAGATAAGGCCATACATATTTTTCCTTTTTAGCTCATTTCAATTACTAAGCTGCAATATTAACATATTCCTCATAGCCACGGAATAAACTCTTTAAGCTATTTAGGATAGAGGACATACCTCTATTGTGTTCAAAGAATGATCTGATCCATTACATAGGATTATCTGTTGTGATAAATAATTGGAGGTGTAATTTTTGTAAATTTTCAAGACTTCCTGAATTTTAGGTGGCGTAAGAAGCTAGGAGAAATCTAGGTTCTAGTAATAGCAATGAACAAGGCACCAATCAGAATGTTCAGATTGGAGAGGCTGTGGGTTTCCGAATTTTAACAGCAACAAACAAAGCAAGACCTATAAGGATGTTTTCAAATAGATGCATTGGTAAATGTTTTGGTAAAGGGTAATAAATTGAATAATTTTTATAATTTTTCCCATGGCTCTAAATAAAGATATTAGTAGGTTATATAACATCTTAGACAAAATTTATCCCCCAAAATCTTACAAATATCCTTTAAAAACACTAAAAACATCAGATAAAAATTATTCCTATGTAAATATTAATCATGAGTTATTTATTAGTGTGATCCAGATGTTCACAGGTGCCAACAAGTTCAAAGGAGGCTTCCTTAGCATTTACAGTCAGTTGTCACTCTTTATACCATAACCACAGAATTAAAGCATCATCTTCCTGACACCTGGTGGCCCCTTATGAAATAATTCATCACAGTTTTACAAGAATCTTTCAATGTTTATGCAACTACTAAGTTGTAACACTTCTCCTCTCCTCTCCTCTTTTGATTGGCTCTCTTGGATTTGTTTAGTTGATGTTGTTTTGTTTTTGTTTTGTTTTTGTTGGTGTCTGTCCTGGGACTTGAACTCAGAGCCTGGGCACTGTTACTGAGCTTGTTTTTTGCTCAAGGCTCTACAACTTGAGCCACAGCCCCACTTCTGGGTTTTAGGTGGATAATTGGAGATAAGAGTCTCACAGACATTTCTGTACAGGCTGGCCTCAAATTGCAATCTTCAGATCTCAGCTTCCTGAGTTGCTAAGATTACAGGTGTGAGCTACCAGCACCTACCTTTGATCTCACTATTGATGAGTTGCTTCAGTAACTTTTTTGAAAATGTTTTGTCTCTATTGAGGGGATCATCCCTTACTACCTCCAAGTATGTACAACTAGGTGCCAAGCAGTAATATTGCCCTCACAAATTTTGAGCATTACCAAATTCCAAATTTCTACTTTGAAGAATAGGCTAGCTTATAAAAATCAAAGCAGCCTCTACATACTCTGTCTTACTGTCTCTCCCTTGTCTCTGCCTCTGACGGTTTCTAATTTTCCCTTTCTCCCTAATTTTCCCTCTCTCTCCACAACTACCATCTTTCTACCTACCTATCAGTTACCTAGCTTTCTTACTGTTTGCCTTTATGCCCCAATTACTATGCTGTTAGGAAGAGCAGATTGACCACATGAAGATATGACAGCTGACAGTCCTAGTTATCACCCTAAGGGTAAATTACCACCTACTACCACCAGATTTGTGGGTCAATGAACCTTGCTTCATGTGATTCTGCCTTTGTCCTTTGAAAATCTTCAAACTGAGGCTTCAGGCATTGTGGAACAGAGAAAAGCTGAGCCTCCTGTGGTTAGTTAGATTCCCTAACCTAACCAAGAGAACCGTGTAAGTTTAAGGTAAGTTTTAAGATAGATAGTTAGGCAGTCAACATAACTTGAAACTATCAGGTATAGATTGCCTACTCAATACTGGGCACTCTTGCTAGGTCCCTTGTTTGTATCATTTCCCTTAGTCTGCATGATGCCTCAATATTGGCTTTATGCTGTGTTATTAGATCTATTATGTTATTTATGTCAAGTTTTTAGTCAATAATGCTGTTCCAAGATATTTCCTTGTCCCTTGGGGAAAATGACTATTACTTTAAGATGTTCTATTTTCTAGCTGTGTTCTCAGAAATGCCAGTACTGTCTGATCAGTACAAAGAAAAACTACTATGAGGTTACAAAGACCTAGCTAGTTCAATGTTGATGCTTAGAAATAAATGTTTTATTTCCCTTTTGTCTTGTGTTGCTAGTATGTTTGTATTTGGGAGGATAAGAAAGAGCACATAAAAGGTAGAACAAGGATGAACAAACACAAGCGATAATCACTAGACACTATGTGGAAAATGAACTGTCTATCATATGGGTTGGGATGGGAGGGAAAGACTGGGAGAGAGCAACAGTAGAGGAGACATGGTTAAAATAGAATCTTACTGACTGTACCTGATTCATGTAACTATAATCCCTCTGTATACCAACTATACAACAACAATTAAAAACTATAAAAAAAGAAATGTTTAGATAATTATGATTATTTTAAAAATCTGTTTTAAAAATTATTACAACTAATCTTTAAACTGCCTTCTATTTAGTAAAATGCTTTTTCCTCAACGTGAGAATACAAATAGAAAATGTGGAGAGATAGTATAATTTTATATGCATATACATAGTAATAATATATGTTTAATTTTATGCATTAAGTATCATTGGTGCTACTTATCAGACACATATTTCTACTGCAAATATTATAAATTGTATGATACATATTATTATTGTTGAAATACTTGTGACAGAAATTGAACCTATATGGAGTTGAAGGCAACAATTCAAACTGCATTGTTTTATCGGTCATCAGCAAATGGAACAGATGCAGTGTTTTGTTGACAGATAATATTCCATGGTATATTGGATCTTGAGCTAGAAACACTGGTGAATATTAAAGTCATAAATAATTCAATCCTTTGTAGCATCAGTATATGACCTCAAAATAACCCTGTTCAATCTGAAGCCACAGTAATGGCCCAAAGTTCGGCAGGGCCAAATCATACCCTGCCATATATAGTAACAGAATATAATATAGAGTTTCAACAAAGAAAATACTGCTAGCATAATAATGAGGCATTAGCTGAAATGCACACAGAGTTGTTGACCTGAAACAAAAAATCCACAGAAAGGATGTATTTTGAAGGATGTTGACAAAGTAATTAAAATAACTAAAGAAATAGACCTCGCTTAAAACTTAGCAAATAATAAGTCCTGTCTTAGTCACTTAACCTCTAATTTATGTTCCCTGATCCTTACAGGCTATTTTAATATTCAGTCACTCAACAGAGTAAATTCAGAGCATTGCCTTAGTTAATTCTAGTGCTCCTACCACAGTTCCTCTAACCCTATACCAAGCAACATGATTTCCATAACACACTAACCTCGTCTTCCCCTCTCTGCTGGCTATTTAGTTACCATGCCCTTAGCCTTGAATGCTCCTCTTTCCCTTTATCCATCAGCTATCATTTTTGTGTCACACAGACACAACTGCTGCCTCCTGCCTTTCTGTTCACAAGCCATTAGGAACTCTTGTTTTCTATAGTTTTTATGATATCATGTTGATATCACTTATGTGTCCATACATTCATTCCTGGAGTGTGAAGCGCTTAACACCAAGGACCATTATTTCATCCTTTTCTTACTCACAGAGCTTGGTGTGGCCTTGGAAATTAGGCCCCAGATTTGAACACTAACTCTACCTTTTATTAGCAGTGTGACCAGAAGTGTTGCTTAGCTTATCTAAACCTTGTTACCTTCTAACAGCCCTTGCATTGGGTGTTTAATGAGATTAAATACCATATACAGTGCTGGTCATATAGCAAGTACTCAAGAACACATTAATTCCTGAATGTTATACACATTTGTTCTCATCTGACTAATGAGATGTTTATTCTAGGTTAGACTGAATTGGAGTAGTAATAGCTTCCCTCCTTTCCAGATTTAGAAAAGAAGAAAAAAACTTTAGAACTTTTGTAAATCTCTAGTGCACTGCAGAAGGCAATATAGAAAAAAATAATAAACCCAAAGATATTTTTGAGTCAATGCCTTCATTTGTTCCAGAACATCCACCAAATGACTAAATGATCACCATCATCACAGCAGTAATGAATTATATTAAATTTATGATTCTGCCTGTATTCATGAGAGTACATTTAAATTAATTAAATCCACTTAAATTAATATGCTAAAATTTAGGTATGAAAGTGGATATGTTCTTATCATTACAGAAAATACTATGTTTTATTATACATAAAAGATCCAAAACACATCCATTATTTAATATCTTTAGAGATGGTGGTTAATGGTAAGGAAATAGGAACCATGCTGGAGTCGTTTTGACTGCAGTTCTGACAAAATAGCATCATTTTGTTTAGCTCTATATAAAAGACAATATTCCAAAATATTTATCTATAGGTTCCCATGGAACACAATTATACAGCACAGCCACAGTCCAGGAAGTTCACTGTCTCATAACATAAGAAGGCAAGAGAGCGTGGCATAAAATCTCACTGAGCTCCTGCTCTAAGTCCCTGAAGTGCTTGAAACATTTTGCATTTTTCAGTATAAAACTCAGACTGAGGAAGAATTTATTCTGGATAATTGCCTGAATAATAATTTAACCTTATTCATGGCCCTGGACAGTAATAATAATGAGCTGCCAGATGCTAAAAGCTAGAGTCCTGAATACAGGACAGTGGCTGAATGAAAGGGAAATGTCTATGTAGTGTAGAGAAGTCAGAAATCTTTCCCAGGAGAACTGGAGAGTGCTTCAGAAACAGAAGGGAAAAAAATGAATCTTGTCTTTCCCAGCTATGCCAACCTCTTTGTCTTATGAGGACTGGAGATACTTGTCTCCTTCCTAAATGTAAGGGCAAAGAAACCCTAAAAAACAGCTCTTAATGCTTAAAGCAGCATGTAAGGGGTAGAAGGTAGAAAATGAGCTGTGTTCGGAGTCCCCTTCATTACTACTGCTCTTCATTTCTTCTTGTACTTAAGCTTTTTTCAGAAATGTCAAGCAAATAGTCAGTATGGTACTACCTCCAAAGGTGCATTCTATCTATAAATAGTGTGTGTGTATGGAAGGAGGGAGGGGGATGATCCTTATTATATATAAAGTGTAAGGCTCTTAAATTTCAAGGCTTTTAGGAAAGCCTAAGTAAATTCATTCATTCTGAAATTTAGACCTTCCAGCAGATGATAGCTTTAAAATTGATGATTCTCACTCTAAGTAAAATGAGTTTTCTCAGTTAGTATTAATACATGGAATTACATGTAATAAACAAAAAATGTAAATAGATTAATAAGGCTTTAATTTTATTTATTTATTTTTGCCTCAGACCTCAATCTACTTAGTATTTTTTGCTGCTATTGTAGCATTATATCGTTATTTTTGAGATCTTCATTTTACAAATAAAATTGATATATGTACACATATACACATGTATATGCATATATACACATGCATTTATATGTGCATTTACATATATACATTCATATATACCTATGTTTATATGTGTGCTTGTATATGTGTATATGTGTATGGATATAGGGAGATGGTAGGTAACTCTCTCTTGGTAATGTTAAATGAGACAAAGGAACTCAATATCCTAAGTAATGCAAATTCCCAAATATATTAGCTCTCATAAATTCTCAACTAGTGGTCCTAGCTGTGGCATTTGCTATTCTATTGATGAACTGCTTTTAACTCATGTTTAACCATGCACAGTGGCTCATGCCTATAATCCTAACTACTTGAGAGACTGAGGTTGGGGCATCACATTTCAAGGATAATCTGGGCTTAATACTTTGTGAGACTCTAAATCAATGACTAGGCATGATGACAAATGCTTATTATACCAGCTTCAATGGAAGCACAATGGCTGAACACAGGAAAACATGTCTGTCATCCCCAGTGTCACAGGGAGGCACAAGGAGCAGCCCAGTCCAGCCTGTGCATAAAGAGATAAATGAAGATTTTAAGATGAAAATAAACACAAATGTGCGTTCACAAACACACACATACACACAAGTTGAAGGCATAGCTCTAGTGACAGAATGTTTGCCTTGCAATTTCAGGGTACTGAGTGTGTGTGTGTGTGTGTGTGTGTGTGTGTGTGTGTGTGTGTGTGTGTGTGTGTGTGTATAATGTTTTGTTTAGTTTTTTGTGGTATCAGTATATATCTATATCTATATCTATCTATCTATCTATCTATCTATCTATCTATATGCCTTTTTTGTGCTATCAGGGATTGAATTCAAGAAATTAACCCCTCCCAAATCTAACAAACCAATCATGAAATGGGCAAGGGAGCTAAAGAGAGACTTCTCAGAAGAAGAGATAAAAATGGCAAAGAAACACATGAGGAAATGTTCATCATCCCTGGCTGTAAAGGAAATGCAAATAAAAACAACAATGAGATACCATCTTACCCCAGTCAGAATGGCCCATATCCTAAATTCAGCCAATGCTGGCAGGGATGAGGAAAAAGAGGACCCCTACTGCATTGCTGGTGGAAATGTACACTAATACAATAACTTTGGGAAGCAGTCTGGAGACCTCCCCTATGACCCTGCCATACCACTCCTGAGCAACAAGAACCAGGATACAAGGACACATGCACCTCCATGTTCATTGTGGCACTGTTCACAATAGACAAGATATGGAAGCAACCTAGATGCCCCACTACTGATTAGTGGATCCAAAAATTGTGATACCTATATACAATGGAATACTATGCAGCCATTAGAAAAGACAAAATAATGGCATTTGCAGGGAAATGGATAGACCTAGAGCGAATCATTTTCATCACAGTAAGCCAAGAACATAGAGACAAAGAGCACATGGCTTCTCTGATATGTGGATGCTAAAGCCAAAATGCAAGATATGACAAAGTAAACAGGACTCTAGAAACAAAAGACTACCACTCATTTTGTCATATCATTGCTAAATGATTCCATGTTCTTGACCACATATATGGCATATATATATATATATATATGTGCATAATGGAGGGAAGCTAGGAGGAGGACACAGAATCTGTGGGAAATAGGAAAACACACAACAAACGGGCCCATCAGCTGCACTGGACATAGATGAAAATGAACTAAGCAACCCAAAGACAGCGATAGGAAGGGAGAAATGAGAGGGAAAGAGGGAACAGCTTACACTAAGCAAAAGGAAAGAAATGTAAACATCACTTAATGTAGAAGAAATAATTGTATTGTCAAAGCTCATAGAATTCACAAACTTTATAGACCATGATAATGACAATTTGCCTTGTGAAGGTTAAAATGTATCACTATACCACAATACTGTGAAATATGTGAAATTTATATACTAATAAAGTTTTTGTCCACGTTAGATACACATTCTTACTTGGCTTGTAGAAGACCATATTCTCATGGATTTTCTCCTGCAAGAAAGACAACAACTTTGCAGAACTGACCTATTGGAAGACTTTTAAATATATATTTATTCTCAGGAAGGGACTCTTTCCTAAAACACTATAATCCAAGGTTCCAAAGGAGCAGTGATCTGAAGGTTTGTGATATAATAAAAAAGGAACTTGTCTGCACCAAGCTAGAGAAATGTAAACAGAGCAGAAAGTAGGAAACATACCATGGGATGAAACTGACACTTAAAAGAAGTATGGTGCAACGACAAGGGTCTCATATCTAAAATATACTTAGAACTCAAAAAACTAAATCCCCCAACAACAAGTCCTCAAAGAAACAACTACCTGATAAATAAGTGAGCTAAAGACTTAAAGAGAAACTTCTCTGAAGAGGAAATAAGAATGGCCAATAAACACATCAAGAAATGCTCAACTTCTCTAGCCATAAAAGAATGCAAGACAAAACAACATTAAGATTCTACCTCGTCCCAGTTAGAATGGCTATAATCAAGAACTCTAATAACAACAGATGCTGGAGGGCATGTGGACAGAAGGGAGCCTTACTGCATTGTTGGTGGGAGTGTAAACTTGTTCAACTACTTTGGAAAGCAGTATGGAGGTTCCTCAAAAGACTCCACATAGAGCTTCCCTATGACCCAGCAATCCCACTTTTGGGCATTTACCGTAATGATCACAAACAAGACCACACTAAAGCTACCAGCACAAGTATGCTTATCACAGCATTATTTACCAGAGCTAAGATATGGAACCAACCCAGATGCCCCTCAGTAGATGAATGGATCAAGAAAATGTGGTATATATACACAATGGAATTCTATGTCTCCATCAGAACGAATGACATTGCCTCATTTGTTAGGAAATGGAAAGACTTGGAAAAAAATATATTAAGTGAAGTTAGCCAGGTATAAAGAAACATATGTCCCATGGTTTCCCTTATTTGCAATAACTAGTATAAGTCTAGGACAAGCAGAAAAGGTCAAAAGCTATGTACGCATGACCATATAAGATGATATTAAGGGAAGTGAACCCTGAGATAGAGACACAGGAGGTTTTATCTTCGTGCTATGGTTTTTAACATATGTAAAATGTACTATGTGATATTTTTGTTTCTCTTTTATGTTCTTCCTCCACGGTATAATCCCTGTTTTCACTGTATTTGGTGTAGGTGCCATGCATCTTGTATATACATTTTTCTAATTTGGGGAGAGGTAGGGAAATAACAAAATGCTTCAATAAAGATACATGCTGATCCATTGTAACAATGAGATGTATGAATCAGTATGTTGAAAATGAACTTTAGAACTTGGGGGATGGGGGGAGGGAGGATTTGGAGAGGTGGGGAGGGAAAAGATGACAGAAAAACAAAGGAGAAGGCAAAAATGCTTGATAGGAAATGTACTCATTGCCTTATTCATGTAACTGTAACTCCCCTGTAGAGTATTTTTACAATAAAGAACATATTATGCTGGGCGCTGGTGGCTCATGCCTGTAATCCTATCTACTCAGGAGGCTGAGATCTGAGGATCACGATTCAAAGCCAGCACAGGCAGAAAAGTCCATGAGACTCTTATCTCCAATAAACCATAGAAAACCGGAAGTAGTGCTGTGGCTCAAGTGGTAGAGTGCTCACCTTGAACTGAAGAGCTGAGGGACAGCGCCCAGACCCAGAGTTCAAGCCCCACACCAACAAAAAAATAATAATAATAACAAACAGAAGTATGGTGGTCAGGCAAACATCTCCTATTTGAATACTCTTCCACCTAAAGAGGGTAATTACCTTAATTGCACTTATTCACTGGGCATGCTGCATGAGGGCCAAAAGCTGATTAGCTTCTTTACTTGCAGACCATATGCTCAATGTGCTAAGAGACAAAGGCAAAAATAAGTTGAAATATGGGCATATAAAGAAGATTACAGGCATGGCCAGTAATGCCTGTAATCCAGCCTTGAGCTGAAGAGCTTGGGGACAGTGGCTAGGCCCAGTGTTCCAGCCCCACAATCGCAAAAAAAAAAAAAAAAAAACAAGAAAAGAAAAGAACGAACGAAGGAAGGAAGCAAGGAAGAAAGGAAAGAAGAAAGAAAAGAAGGAAGGAAGCAACCTGAAGTAGTGGCTAAGATGTATAAATTCCCTGCCCAGATTCTACAGTGAAAGACTAAGGGCTTAGTTAATGAATCCATGAAATTACAGACTAACTCAAACCCGTCTAAATTCTTAAGAAAATGGTAAGTCAAAAGAAATTTCAAGCTTCTTAAACAAAAGTTGGTAATTATTCCATTCCAGGTTCAAGTTATCCCTATGCCTGTTTTCAATGATGCTGTGGTTAACTGTATATTTTGGCTATAGTGGAAGACTTTTTGTGGTGTAAATATTCCCACTCTGGCCATTTCAAAATACCATGGGTGCTGCCAAATATAGAATTAAGAATAGATGTACATAATTGGCTCTCACAGGAAGTAGGCTACTAAAGGTGAACATCTATCACAGGGTCTCCTTCCCTTGTGCTCATTATCTATAGAGGATGCTAGACTTTGGAGATCATTCCATAGAGGACCAAAGACAGACAATTGATTTTCTTTTTTAAAAATTGACTTGAAGGGCTGGGAAGGTGGCTCAGTGGGCGAGCGCTTGCCTTGCATGCATGAGGCCCTGGGTTCGATTCCTCAGCACCACATAAGCAAAAAGAAAAAAGCCAGAAATGGCACTGTGGCTCAAGTGGTAGAGCATTAGCCTTGAGCTGAAGAGCTGAGGGACAGTGCCCAGGCCCAGAGTTCAGACCCCACGACTGGACACACACACACACACACACACACACACACACACACACACACACACACACACACACACACACACACACACAAACAGATGGTAAAAAAGGGCTGGGAAGGTGTCTCAGTGGTAGAGTGCTTGCCTTGCATGCCTGAGGTCCTGGGTTTGATTCCTCAGCACCACATAAGCAAAAAGAAAAAAGCCGGAAGTGGTGCTGTGGCTCACATGGTAGAGCGCTAGCCTTGAGCTGAAGAGCTGAGGGACAGTGCCCAGGCCCAGAGTTCAGGCCCCACGACCGGACCTTCCCCTCCCCCCAAAAATGACTTGATATAGGATGAAAGTATGACCTTAGCTGATCCAGCAGAATGAATCTAGGACTTTTGGAGTGATAAGTAGTTAATTTTTCCCCCTCCTTGTCTTGAATCGCAGAAAATTTAAGTTGAGAGATACTGGAAACCAACTGAGGCCTTGAAATGATATCCCACAATGGACAGCATGGTTACCAGTGATAAATTGTTTTAGGCCTTGATCAAATCAAATCTGGATACATGAGTTATATATACCAATAAATCCTTCATTCTTTTGGATAGGACTCTCTACCTCATATATCCAAGTACTTCTCCTAGAACATTCTAAATTAGAGGAAAAAAATACTATATTTTAGTAGTTTTATCAGTCAATATGAATGTTTTATCAGATTCCCTTAGTCACAATCTACCTTTTTTAATTAAATAGAATACCACCATTCATAAAAATGCAAATGACATTTATAAAAGATACACTCCTGATTACTTTGTTCCCTATCTGATACCTTTACAGAAGCTCGATGAATTTAATGCATGAAATAAACACTGGCATCTTTCACGTGCACCAGTTTAAATTGAAAAGTAGGTTTCCACAATAGAGGATTTCTGTGACACTACACAGCGCTTCCATCTCTGGTAAAAAATTTCCAGTGCCATCACAGCTTTGCCTCCATTACATTCCACTCAATTTTACTGGCCATCACGATTGTCAGACTATGTCACTACATAAATTCTTCATATAATTAAGTAATTTACATTATCACATAGGAGAAAGACTTGCATGTTCTACTAAAATGTCCTATTTTGCCATGTCACATAGAAATAATTTGAAACAAGTTGACCTGTTTGTATCCTTTAAAGGGCTTACATTGATCAAGTTGAATGGAAATTCCTTTGAATAACAAAAGATAATTTTTAGAAAATATACTAGAAACTGCCACTTAGTCAAATTCATCCAAAAATATTAATGACTTCTTTCGAAATCCTAAAAACAAACACTGTTAAAACACATGGAATTCTGATTATGACAAAGCTTCATTTACATTTGAAATGATTATCACTTGATCTAAGTCAATTGCTATTCATAGATAAATTAATATACATGTTACATATGTTCGATAACAAAATAATATATTTGATCTTTCATTGAACAAGGATGCTACACAATTTCTTTTACTTCAACAATATTCTTCTTTAACATTTCAACTTCCCATTCTCATATTTTTGAGGAACTCTTTGTGCCTCCTACTATCTGATGGTGAAGTAAATTCCAATATTGGATCTTGAAGTACCAGAATTTAATAATCTCATATGGACTAGATATAAACAACAACAACAAAGAGGATGTGACAAGAAGGAAAGAAACTAGGCACCAAACTTGTACCCTAAGAAGAAACATTTAGGTACTTAATGAGATGTAACACTATAGGGAATTTGTTCTTGGTTTTCTGTGCTACAGTTAAAATAGTCTTCAGAGGACCCTTCCTAGGGAACAGAAAAAATTAAGTGCAACCTCTCAAGTTCCTATTTGCTTGAGATAGAACTAGATTTATCCCATGTTTTCAATAAAATGTGCAAAAAATTGTTTTAATCACTCAATTTTTAAAAAATCATTGTCTATACCCTGCATTGGAATTACATAGGCATTCTGATAGTTTGCCTAAAGGAAAACTATGTTGGGGAACATTTCATATAGGTTTGATAGCATATATATATATATATATATATATATATATAATATGTATAAGTGCCATATATTTCTGTAGTCTGTAGATACTTCCCTACATAACCATTATTACAAGCTGTCAAAATGATTTTCAGGAATCTCCCTAAATTTGGTGCAGACCCACCCAACATCTTAGTACAAAACCATCTATGACAAATTCCTTGAATGCTATCAATTCCAAGACACTTGAAATATCTTGAGATCCTATAGTTCATAAAATTTGATAGAGGCTCCCAAATTCAGCAATAGTGTTAAATTTGTACATGAACCTCATTAACAGGAACTGTGAAGCAGAAACTGTTACGTATTTTCCACAAAGAATAAACAAGCTTAAATCAACTATGCTAGATGAAAGATTTAATTGTCTTTATATTTCCTGGATAGAAAAATTTGAATTCCAGAGCTGGGAAGGTGGCTCAGTGATAGAGTGCTTGCCTTGCATGCCTGAGGCCCTGGGTTCGATTCCTCAGCACCACATAAGCAAAAAAGAAAAAAGCTGGAAGTGGCGCTGTGGCTCAAGTGGTAGAGCACTAGCCTTGAGCTGAAGAGCTGAGGGACAGTGCCCAGACCCAGAGTTCAGGCCCCATGACTGGACCCAAAAAAAAAAATTGAATTCCATGCCTAGATACAGCAATAAGAGAAGATGCAAACATAACAGGGATCCAAATAGGGAAAGATGAAGTAAAACTCTCCCTCTTTGCAGATGACATGACCTTGTATTCAAAGAATCCCACGGACTTCACTCCCAAATTACTTGAGCTGATTTGAAACTTTGGCAAAGTAGCAGGGTATAAAATTAACCCTCAAAAATCAATGGCTTTTCTGTATGCCAACAATGAGAAGAGCGTGGCTGAAATCAAGAAAGCAACTCCTTTTGTAATAGCCCACAAAAAATAAAATACCTAGGAATTAACTAAAGAAGTGAAGGACCTTTACAATGAAAATTTTAAAAACCTGAAACAGGAAATCAAAGCAGAACTTAGAAAGTGGAAAAACATCCTATGCTCCTGGATTGGAAAGATAAACATCATGAAAATGGCAATACTTCCAGGCTATCTACAAATTCAATATTTCAACCTTATTCTTCAAGGAAATAGAAGAGGCAATACAAAAATTCATATGGAACAATAAAAGACCCCGGATAGCAAAAACAATCCTTAACAGAAAGAACAGTGCTAGAGGAATATCAATACCAAATGTCAAACTCTACTACAAAGCCATAGTCATCAAAACAGCTTGGTACTGGCACAAGAAGAGACCTCAGGACCAATGAAATAGAAGTGAAAACCCAAAAATGAACTCACAGACCTATAGCCATCTAATCTTCGATAAGGGAGCTAAAAAAAAATAGAATAGAAGAAAGACAGCCTCTTCAGTAAATGGTGCTGGCAAAATTGGTTAATCACTTGTAGAAAACTAAAGGTAGATCCTTATATTTCACCCTGCACCAGAATCAACTCCAAATGGATCAAAGACCTCGGAGTCAAAGCAGACACCCTGAAAAACATTACAGGATGGAATAGGAGAAACCGTAGGTCGCCTTGGCACAGGCCAAAATTTTCTTAACAGAGACCCAGTAGAAACACAATAAATTAAAGAAAGGTTGGACAAATGGGATTGCATGAAGCTGCAGAGCTTCTGCATGGCAGAGGACATAGCTAGCAAGATCAATAGAAAGCCCACAGATTGGGAGAAGATCTTTACTAGCCATACAACGGACAAGAATCTCATATCTAAAATATAGTTAGAACTCAAAAAATTAAATCCCCCAACAACAAATACTCAAAGAAAGAACTACCTGATAAATAAGTGGGCTAAAGACTTAAAGAGAAACTTCTCTGAAGAGGAAATAAGAATGGCCAATAGACACATCAAGAAATGCTCAACTTCTCTAGACATAAAAGAATGCAAAACAAAACAACATTGAGATTCTATCTCGCCCCAGTTAGAATGGCTAGAATCAAGAACTCTAATATCAACAGATGCTGGAGGGCATGTGGTCAGAAGGGAACCTTACTGCATTGTTAGTGGGAGTGTAAACTTGTTCAACCACTTTGGAAAGCAGTATGGAGGTTCCTCAAAGACTCCACATAGAGCTCCCCTAATGACCCAGCAATCCCACTTTTGGGCATTTACGCAAATAATCACAAACAAGACCATACTAAAGCTATCAGCTCAACTATGTTTATTGTAGCATTATTTACCATAGGTAAGATATGGAACCAACCTAGATGCCCCTCAGTAGATGAATGGATCAAGAAAATGTAGAATTCTATGCCTCCATCAGAAAGAATGACATTATCTCATTTGTTAGGAAATGGAAAGTCTTGGAAAAATTCTATTAAGTGAAGTAAGCCAGGTGTAAAGAAACATATGTCCCATGGTTTTCCTCATTTGCAATAAGTAGTATATGTCTGAGACAAGTAGAAAAGGTCAAAAGCTATGTACATATGACCAGATAAGATGAAGTTAAGTGAAATGTACCCCAAGATAGGGACACAAGTGGTTTTTTTCTTTCTTGCTATTGTTTCTAATATATTTATATGGTACCATGTGATTTTTTTGTTGCTCTTTTATGTTTTTCCCCCATGGGATAACCCCTATTGTCACTGTATTTGATGTTGGTATAATTTGTGGAGGGGAAGGGAAAAAACAAATTGTTTAAATAGAGATACAGGTTGACCAATTGCAACAATAAGATGTCCAAGACACTATGTTGAAAAACGAACTTTACAATTTAGCGGGGGAGGGGGAAGTATAGTTGTGGAGGTGGGAGGGAAGGGATGGTAGGGGAAAAACAAAGGAGGCAACAATGCTCAATAAGAAATGTACTCATCAGGGCTGGGAAGGTGGCTCAGTGGTAGAGCGCTTGCCTTGCATGCACGAGGCCCTGGGTTTGATTCCTCAGAAAAAAAAGCCGGAAATGGTGCTATGGCTCAAGTGGTAGCGCACTAGCCTTGAGCTGAAGAGCTGAGGGACAGAGCCCAAGCCCAAAGTTCAGGCCCCATGACCAGACCCCCCCCCCCAAAAAAAGAAATGTACTCATTACCTGCTCATGTAACCGTAACCCCTCTGAACAGTATTTTTATTTTTTATTTTTTGTCGGTCGTGGAGCTTGAACTCTGGGCCTGGGCGCTGAACTCTGGGCCTGGACGCTGTCCCTCAGCTCTTCAGCTCAAGGCCACTTGAGCTACAGAGCCACTTCCGCTTTTCTGGTGGTTTATTGGAGATAGGAGTCTCACGGTCTCTCCTGCCCGGGCTGGCTTTGAACCGCGATCCTCAGATCTCAGCCTCCTGAGAAGCTAGGATTACAGGCGTGAGCCACCAGCGCCCGGCCTGAACAGTATTTTCACAATAAAAAACTTATAAAAAATTTTGCATTCCAAAAATTACTATCATAGAAACAGATAATCCATAACTATGCAGTTAAAATTGCAAAGGATAAGTAGCATATTTTGACTAGCCATAAGAAATAAGAAATTCATAACTTAATAGTATTTTATTAATTTTCTAGTTTTTATGACCTTTGTGGTATTTTTCAGGCTTCAATTGTGGTGATTTCTGTGATTTTTTTGTAATAAATACATCCTTACCAAATATTAAATTCATAATTTTTGTATTTTTTCTTAATGATGCTTTCTCCTTTCAGTACCTGCATTATATGAACTTTAGGACATGAAAAACCTAGATTTTCACATGTCTTCAAGTAAATATCAAGACAATTCTACATGAAAGCTAAGTAAAAAAAAAAAAAAGAAAGAAAAAGAACTATTCTTATCATCTAAGAGTTTCCAAATATCGAGGTGATTTGCTGAACTTTAAAAAAAAAAAAGTCTCATGAAAACATTTCGCATCAGATAGCCATAATCAATGCCTGACATTCCAGGAACAAACACATAAGAATCTGATTGAGAGGCTCTAACAATTCACCAGGCATGAAATCTCATTTGTTCGAAAGTTCAGTTCTACTAAAAATTAAAGAAAGTTTTAAATTACTCTAGTTATCATAGAAAATCATTTCTGGCTTCTTGCTTCCTTATCATATGATTCTTCTCATCTAAACACGGTTCTTCCTCTACATTTTTATTCAATATCTTTGGGCTAAGCATAAAACAGTCACTATCAATTTCTCACCAGTTTCTGAACATTCCTAAGTTGAAATTATTTTAGAGTAGTTATTCATGGGGTTTGTGAACTGAAATGAAAAACCACAGAAAATCAATTTCATTATAAGCTTTGATGTAAAGGGATGTTGCATCAAAAAAAAGAAAAAGAAAAAGAAAGAAACTTGACTGGTTGGTAGGTGGCATTTACTTATTTTTTTCTAGAATGCTACAGCACAGCAGCTTTTAAACCACTGAAAAACCCAGCTGGTGATTTTCTGAATACATTCCCTGTACATAATCAGGGAAGTCTCAGCTTGACTGGGTGTTTGCACAGAATTCACTGAAAAGAATACATCTGTATTATTTCATGGCAGCGACTTCATTTATAACATTATACACTTCTGTTCTCATAGTGGCTGCTTCCGTTAACGATCCTGTTCTATAGCAGTTTGGATATTTTCCCCGGTCGGTATCAAAAAAGTGTGACTCAATAACAAACGGTTCTCAAAACCCTAAGGACAGCTCAAAATTCAAAGTTTACAGTATTTAATGAGCCAAAAGCCTAAGGTTTAAAAGCGATGCATCTACAAGCAATGCAACATGGAGACTAGCAATCAATACTCTGAAATTTTAATACACTAAAGCCATAGTGGCATACTAACTTTCATGAGCAGACTCTTCCTAGTTCTTCTCACTTCGACTAGTAGAAGAGTTAAGGACAAAAATGGAGTCCAAGTACATAACACGTAAGGTTTGGTGTTAGAAGAAAAAAATTATTTTAAAAATTGCAGTCAGTAGAACTCAAATGAGACCATCGCCATCTCTCCTGAGACTCTGGACTAGATTTCTTCGCTCTGTTTTTCTCACTGGCGTATCAAGGAAAAGCATGAGGGCATTTCCTTTGCAGCACCCAAAGTTAAACAGTGCAGTCTCTTCAGAGAAAGAATGTGGAGAACAGCCCTGAAGCAATAATGAGTAAGGCGGAAGCCTGTTCCTGCACCAATACCTAAATCTTACATTGGGAAAGGACACAGTTATTAAGACTTTCTCAAGCAACAAAAATGGCCACCATGGCTTGACACTGGTGCCTCATGTCTGTAATTCTAGGTACCCAAGAGGTTGAGCTCTGATGATCGTGGTTCTAAGCCAGTCCTGGCAGGAAGGTTATCTCCAATAAACTACTACTCAGAAAAGATTGTGAGTGGAGAGCTGTGGCTCGAGTGGTAGAGCACTATCATTGAGCAAAAGAAGTTCCGGGTGAGGGCCCAGGTCCTGCACAAAAATAAAGGCCATTGTGATGTGCCTAAATAGCCATTTCATCCTTCAGCTGTAATAGGGGGTCCACACGATAACATTAACGATAACATTAACTCGCAGTGGTTGTACATGTCAAAATAACCATCAACATAGCTCATGAATATAGAAGCTGACTCTTGTTCTATCATTGGGTTTAATAAAGCAAAATAATCTTATATGTTTCCTTCGCTTCCTTTCTCCCTTACTTCTCTTCTTTTACTTGCTATCAATCCTTGCTTGAGCCCCAAAGGGGGACTAAGAAACATTTGAACCCAACAGAGGATAATGATTGCATTTTGTTTATTATTAAGTAGTTGTACAAAGGCATTACAATTCTGCAAGTCAGGCTATGTGTACAATGCTTCTTAGTCAATGTCACCCCTTCCTTCTCCCCATGTATCCCCCTCATGTATTTACCCTCAAATTACATTAAGTTTAACATAATGTACATTGAATATAATGACTACATTTGCTCACTCTTCTTTCCTCAATTCCTGGGACCTACTCTTTTACCCCCTCCCCCCAAAAAAAACCACATTTCACTTCCTGGTATTTGTTTTCATAAATAGTACTTTAGTTGTTCAAAGGAGTTATGCTTTTGGCTTCCTCCCCTAAATATACTCTCCTTTTGTTACTTTGTTTGGAACGCTTCATGAACATAAACAATAGAAGTTCCAAATACTGTGCTCACTTTAGAGCAAATTTTTAGAAGTTACTTGAATGTATCTTTTCTTAGAAACAATTAGTAGAAGAAGGAGAATGGTGCATGGTAGAATGACCATCTGTAAAATGGAATAAATTTTATATAGACTTACTAATACAATCATTTCTATTTCACTTTCTTGACTTCTAACACAAATTTATCTAACTTTTAGCACAAATTGAAAAAGTTAGTGGTTTCTATTTAAAGTAGGCCAAATATGTTAAAATTAACTGGGATACATCTAACTATATATTTGAAGGATAATTCAGAGAAATACTTTTATAGTCTATGGAACTGTTAAACTTATCTTGTACTTACTGTGCTCAAATTAATCACTTTATTGTCTTCATCTTATAATTCTTTACACTTGGTTAAACACATGGTTTATAATGTATTAAAAGATGATACCTGAAAATGAGAATGAGATAAGCTTATGATAATGATCAGTAAATCAAATTAACTTGACTTTGGATTAAAGATAACAGGATAAAAACTATTTTCACAAAGAGACAACAAATTGAGAATGTTAAGTACTTTATATGTGTTGTAAGTTATAGAGTGTTTTTGCCACATAAGCAAGACTTTGACCTTGGATTTAGAGAATTACTACTCAAAGTTTTGCTGCTATTAGAGAAAAGTTCATATACCCTTATGTGTTGGAGTTGAGGAACAGAGAACCAATTATGGGTTTCTACTCCTTGAATTCACTCCTATGGATGCAGTGATGGCTCCAGATTTGAGCACACAGCCTAAGATAGACTATATTCTCTCACCTCCCTGATGCTGCAATTACAAGGGATTGCCTAGAACCTCAGTATGAGCCTTTTTGTTGCTGTTGTTGTCTGTTATGGGACTTGTACTCAGGGCCTGAGCACTATCCCTGAGCTCTTCTGCTCAAGGCTAGTACTCTGCCACTTTGAGCCATAGGACCACTTGTGGTTTTATAATGGTTCATTGGAGATAAGAGCCTCAAAAGATTTTCCTGCCTGCTTTGAACCACAATCATCAGATCTCGGCCCCCTGAGTAGCTAGTATTGCCAACATGAGCCACCAACATCCAGCTAGTATGAGCCTTTTAAAACTTGCCCCAGACTGTAAATTCTCTATCAGGATGAGAAGAAAACTAAGAAGTATCTTAGCATTTGGCTTCTGTTCCTTTCATTGCCCTACAAAATTACCATCAAGAAAACCAATAACTCCAGGCTGATGATGGCCCATCTAGTCACATAGAATGAATTAGATACTTAGGATGGAACAAGGTAGATGCAATGGGTAGCATAAAACATTCTTGGCATTATCTCTGATAATGCCTAAACCTCCAGATTAACAATGCCTATCAATTTACCTCCAAAATGTACTCAAGTCACTTCTACCTCTGTTGATACTACCCCAGTATACAACACTATCTTCTCCTACCTTGACTACTACAATTGCTTCCCAGTGGGTCATATGGTCTCTTCTCTCCTGTACAATCACTTCCAGTTTATAATATTCCTTTGTGAATTAATATTTTTATATACATTTGCAACTTGGGAAAAATAGATTTGAAGTCAGTGGTTTCCAGTGCTTTGAACACTTGTAATGCCATTAGAGGATTTTTTTGAAGTGTTTTATAGAAATCCCCACAAAATTGTCTAGGATTGATAATTTTTTTAAAGAAGATCACTTTGTAACAACTGCTATTTCTTCTTAGAAATTGATATGTTTACATTTCTGTCTTTTTATGGTAATTTATTCATTTCATCCAGGTATTTCAATTTATTTGCATACTGTTGAGCAAAGTAATCTCCAAGTTTTTTGGCTATCCTTTTTCTGGGTTTACTTATACAATGTCATTTAATTTATATAGTTACACTTTCATTCTGTGTTCCCGTTATTGAACTAGTTATTTTATGTACTCCATTTTTTGCCTTCCAAAATGTGTTTCATATTTATTTATCTATTTTTCTATACTTTAATTTTGCTTTTGTTTTCTTAACCCAGAGTTTCATTTTCTTCATCTTACTTTGATTTTCCTTTACAAATTTTTATTTTGACAGTTGTTAAGCTATCAACTCAGCTATTTTATTTTATTTTTTTCTTTCTGATCCCATGTCTCCTCATTTACAATACAGATCAAGCACAGGGCCTGGGCTGAGGTATCTATGGGGTAGGTTTACTCTGCTTCCTATTGATATATAGTCAGTATAAGAACACTGCCTAGGGGCTGGGAAGGTGGCTCAGTGGTAGAATGCTTGCCTTGCATGTATGAGGCCCTGGGTTCGATTCCTCAGCACCACATAAGCAAAAAGAAAAAAGCCAGAAGTGGTGCTGTGGGAAAGAAAAGAACACTGCCTATGGTGAGCACCAGGAGGCCAAACTCAGCTATTTTAAATTCTATCTTTTTAAATTAATATAAATATTTAGGGTTATGACCCTTTGAGGCAGAATTTATACTTATTTTTAATAGTGTGTAGAATATTCTGCAATTTCAGTTTATATATCTTTCTTGGCTCAAGAAAGAGCTTTTAAATTGTCATACAAAAGGTTTATGTTTTTTTGTTTTCATCGGTTGTGGGGCCTGAACTCTGGGCCTGGGCGCTGTCCCTCAGTTCTTTAGCTCAAGGCTAGCGCTCTACCACTTGAGCCACAGCACCACTTCCAGCTTTTTCTGCGTATGTGGTGCTGAGGAATCGAACCCAGTGCCTCATGCATGCAAGGCAAGCGCTCTACCACTGAGCAACGTAAAACCCCAAAAGGTCACTTTTTTATTATGATTTATTTGTTCTTATATTGGGTTGTGATTGAAAAGTTTTATTGTGATCAAATATTTTAATTAAGGATTACACTCATGATGTAAGATATGATCAGGTTTATAATTTTCTCAATAGATATTTGAAAGTAAGATACATTTTTTTCATTTTCAGGATTAAAGTTCCTCATTCATTATGTTTAATTTCTTTTAAGTCTGTTATTTCAAAAGTATAGTGATATTTGTTTCAAGAGCCCTAATGCACAGCAAGATGATTAGACAATGGTATTTGTGTTCTTGAAAAAATGTAAATAGTATATCTTATGTGCTCTGACCACAAAAATGGTAACTAGGTGAGGCAAGTTACTTATTTAGCTAGATTTAGCCATTCTACAACATATATGTAATTTAGTACATGATGTTGTAAACCATAAAACCCAATATTTTCTGTCAATTTTTAAATAATAAAACAAAGTTGCATAGGTATTTTAATACCATAATTAGTGATTTTTCCTTCCATTTCTCTTGTCATGCTATAATTTCTGCATTATGAATTTTGTTATTTTGGTTGGTGCACAGATTTTTATGTATTTTTACATCTTTATTGTCCATTGTACCCCTTAGGCATTATCAAGGATGTTTGCTATAAAATACTTTTTATTTGGAATTCTACTTTATCTAATATTGACATCTCAAAAACCACTTTAATTTCAGCTCTTCTGAAAGTTTCAGATGTATGTCCTGCATACAAAACCAAGTTAAGCTTTTCTTTGGTCTGAAAATAGTTTTTCTTTTTATAGTTGTGTCATCACCATTATTTTTAATTATATGAAAGATATGCATAGCATTAGATCTATGTTCTATGCTGTTATTTGATGTTATGTTATCTGATGGCCATTGATTTTAAAACAATGTTCTACAGAAGATAGGCTTCAAAGGCTTACATTTGTAATTCTAGCTACTCAAAAGCCTGAAAACCAGGGGATCATAGTTTGAAGTCAATCAGGGTATAAAAGTTCAGGAGATTCCATTTTCAGAATAACTAGCAAAAAACTGGACTGAAATATGGCTCAAGTGGTAGAGTAACAGCTGAGCAAGAAAGGTAAGTGAACTTGAGACCCTGATTTCAAACCCCAATCTCCTCACACACACAATAAAAGATTTTCCACAGTAATTTTGTGCCTGTGTCTATGTACACATATGCATGCATGTGATCTTTTTATATTTATGGAGCATTGCATTTTTCTATCTTTATTTAGCAACTATAATTTCTTCTTGATGAATTCTTTCCGTTATTAATATGATGTAACTTTGTCTCTTCTGACTGATTTTAGTTTTAAGTTTATTTTATCAGATAGAAGTATGAGAAGTATGAGAAGTACTCATGCCTGCTTTCAACATCTATTGGCTTGGAAGATCTTTTTCAAACCTTTTATCTAAAGTCTATATATGTCTATGTCAATGAGATGTTTTTCTTGTAGGCAACAAATATTTGGGTCTTGCTTTTTAATCCAACCTGTCACTGTTGAGACCATTGACATTCAGTGTTAGTATTGGAAGTTATATCATATTTACTATCATTGTGTTGTTTTTCTGAGTTTCTTTCTTTCCTGTTCTTCTTTGCTATGGATTTATTCAGGTTTATTCTTTCCTCTATTCTCTTTGTCTTGTTTTTCTTTTGTGCGTAGGATTTCTTTCTGTATCTTTTGCAGTGCTACATTAGAAGTCATTAATTTATTTTTGTTTATCATGAAAGGATTTTTGTTTCTCAATCATGAAGAGTAACTTAATGGAGTACACTTATTGAGGTTGACAATTGTTATATTTCGAGCTTGCATTATGTACTTCGGTGTCTCCTTCTGTTATTCAAATGGACTTGCCACTGTGTGTGACTTGTCTCTACTCTTTTGAAGCTTGCAATATTGTTTCTTTATTTTGTATATTTAATGGTTTAGCTATACTATGTTTAGGGGTAATCCTCTTATCTTGACTGTTTGGTTTTCTGTAAGCCTCCTCCACTTGGATGATTTTGTCTTTCTGGAGGATGAACATTTTTTCTACTATTATTTTACTAACAAGGTTCTCATTGCCTTTCTCCTTCTATATGCATGATCCAAGGTTGTTTTTTTTTCTTGATGTCTGAGTGGTCTTGTGAATTCTATTAATTAATTTTATGTACGGTTTGTTCTCAGTCTCTGGTAACCTATTTTCAAGTTCTTTTTTAGTTGGGCTTTTGATCAAGTCTCTTATTTGGGCTATTTAGATCTTCATTTCCAAGATTTTAGTTTGCTATTTTTTAGTTTGATCATTTTAGTTGAGTATTTTTCTGTATCATTATTGAATTTCTCTTTCATATCTTGCATTGTTTTCTTCAGTTGTTTGTTTGAATTCTCTTTGAGCTCAGTTTTTTGTTTGTACCCTCCCTGAATTCATACTGCTTGTTACACATCGTCTCCTTAAATCACTGATCATCCTTGTCATTGTTTCTTTTTTAATTTGTTGTTTGAAATTTCTTCCTGTGTTGTAGAGTTGTTGCTTCATGAGAAAGCCACGTTGCTTTGTTTATTCATGAATTTAGTAATTGTTCACTGATATTTATGCACATAGGGACAAGTTTTGGTAGAGATTTCAATTTCCTATGTCCATTTAGTTTGTCATTTTTCACAGGCAATTTAAGACTGGGTATTGATTGGGTTGTGGTATATTGTCCTATTATTCAATTGGATGAAAGGCATGGCTCAGTAGCTAATCAATTTCAATGTTCAACACACTGCCCATGAACTTCTGTACTACTGGTGAGGAAGGTTGGCTGTAAACACTATTACAACTGATAAATGACAACCTTGTGTTTATGGCAAGCCCTAATGAAGATCAGTCACCACTACTGTTCCAATATCTTTTGAGGACTAGAGAAGTAAAGATCTAGATATACCATTTTTGACCAGTGTAGAAATAGTAAGAAATAATGGGAATAACACTAATGAATGATACTAGGTATTTGGTTATATAAGAAAGGAAGAAATATGATGTCTGGAGAAATTACATGATTTAGGCCTGAATGAGTGTTCTGCTTCATTCATCAGTCAGTTATAGAGTGAAGGAACAGGCTTTGGATAATAATTATTTCAAAAGGCTCAGCATTATTGTCATCCTGACCTCAGTCAATGGGATTTTGTTCCTGGGCAGGGCAGATGAACCCTTTAACATTTGCCACATCCATGCCAGAATCCTAGCTGCATCTAATCACACTCCTGCTAGGGATTTTGAGTGAGAGCTCTTCTCCACAGATATCACTATATCAATATATCACTATATCACTACCCTACCCATACCTCTTCTGCATAAATTGACGGAGAGTCTAAAACTGCCAGGATACTGAAGCCACTGCCTTTGGTGTATCAGCTTTCTCTAATAGTACTTTTGCCAGGCATCTTGAGCCAAAGCTGTACTCCTCCATGGGTGACTACATCAGTCTGACTACATCAGTCACCCCTTGGAGCCTCTGCTGTGTGGTTTAACAGGGAGTCTGAAGCATTCATCCCAGCCACCCCCAGGCATTGCAAGCACCTGCTTCTGGCATCAGTGATGACAGTGTAGCTTCCCACAGTTTAAACTTCTCTGTAGTGCAGTGTTAGACATTCTGCCCTCTCCTCCTCTACCTCTTATGACTGACTTATCCCCAAATTCTATACAAAGATTACCTGTCATTCCTTGAGCCATGGTTGCTCCTTATTCCCAGCCTCCTAGAATACTCAGTCTCCAAAAAAAGGCACTATGTCAAAATGGTGTCTGTTGTCCTCTAAGATAAGGGACCACAGAATGCCTTTCTTCATTAAGGCTAGCCTTCCCTATGTATTTGTGAGTCAAGGCCTCACAAATCCTTGTCCTGAAATTTAAGGCTTGTATGTTAGTAGGAATGTCTATTTTAACTTGTAATGGTGTCTTCAGCTTCTCTTTCTCCCATCAGGAAGCCAGAATCATGTTGAAACTTTTCGCTGCTTTTCTTCTGCTCAATTTGTTTTTATGAAGTTTCGTGCCTCTGCAACATATTCTTGAAGATCCCTGGTTCTCTGTCTGTCTTCTAGTCTCTTCAATTCACCAGAGTCTTCTGATTCATGGAGTAAAAATCTCTTTCTTTAAATACAATTCATTCCATGTAAGGATCAATCATGGTATCTTCCTTGCTTTCCGTGCCTCTATTACGAATAAAATAAAATTACTATTCCTTAGTGTGGGTTAAATTTTCTTCCACTTTTTGTATTTGACTATCAACTTGAAATAATGCCCATGACTTCCTAATATTACAGATGAGACAATCATCTTCTTTCTTAAACTCTCCCAATTTATTAGGTTATTAATTTATAAATTTTGATACATTGGGTTACTTTTTGGCACATTATGTTTTGTGGTTTTTGTTCTATTGTTAAATTCATTTAATTTTTACTGTGATTTCTGTTGTATTATTTCTCTAATCATTCTTAGTTTATAAAACCTCACTCTTTAACAACTTCTTCAATAAGGGCCTATGGACATCTAATCTCTTGAGTCCTTAAGTGCTCAAAATATTTTCAACTATTTTTTTTTGTAGAAGAAAAAGATTTATTGGAAGCAGAGCTGACAAGTCCAGGTTCTCACAAGGAAGAGGAGAAAATGGTAGCATCTGGCTCCTCAGAGAGCCCTTTTATATAGTCAGGGGCTGCAGGTGGGAGGTGCCTCACCTGCCCTACAGGTGTTGCCATTGAGGGTGGAGTTTAGGTCAGTGAGGAAGTGTTTGCTTACTTATATTTCCCCCCTTTTGGTTTAATATGTACAATACCGGGCAAGGAGTATGGGTGAAGTTCTTTTTCTGGAGCTACTTCCTGCTGAGAGGGTGCAAGGTAGTCCAAGAGGGGAGGGCAGGTACTATACATGAAGTTGACCCAGGTAGTGATGGTTATGAAGATGTTACTTGTCCAGAGTGGGGTCCTCTGGTTCCTCGATGACCGGAGGAAGACTGGGTCCAATCTTTTTTATCTGTACAGACAGGAGTGATGTTTAACGTGGTGATGAATCCAGTGTGTACAGCCCTGAATCTCTATGGCTGTGGGAGTAGAGAGAATTACTGACTAGGGTCCTTCCCACTTTGCAGAAAGCTTGCTGGAAGTAGGTGCCTGTGGCAGGTAATTTTTTGAAATGTACACTCCGTCCCCAGCATTGGTGGAGAGCCTGGAGGACAATGTGGAGGGCTTAGGACTATTGATCCACATGTTTCCAGAGAAAAGTGCTCAGGTGCTGAAGGAGAGAGGACAGCACTGGGGGAGGAGGGCTAAAGGAGAGTCCAAAGTCTGAAATAGGGGAGGCACAGGTGGGAGGCCATACATAACTTCAAAAGGACTTAATATTAGATGCTTTTATGGAAAGACCCTTAAGCAGAAAAGAGCCAAAGGCAAAAGCTTTAGCCAATCCAGATGCAGTTCAAGGGACAGTTTGGTCAGAGTTCGCTTAAGGGAGGATTGGCATGTTCCACCTTCCCTGAGGACGAGGGGTGATAGAGAATATGAAAATACCAGGAGATATTTAGAGACTTAGCCAATAGCTGAGTCATGGAGGAGACAAATTCCAGGCTGTTGAACATCTGGATGGAAGCAGGCAGGCCAAAGCAGGGAATTATTTCCTGTAAGAGATGTTGAGACACAGAGGAGGCTCTCTTGGTGGTGGTGGGAAATGCCTCTATCCATCCTGTGAAGGTATCTACAAGCACCAGCAGGTACTTGTACTTGTGGATGACTGGCATATGGGTAAAATCAATTTGCCAATCCACTCCTGGAAGGTTACCTCGAGCCTGATGGATTGGAAAGGGAGGTGGCCGCACATTGATATTTGGATTTGCCCTTTGGCATACTTCACAGGTCTGGTCTAGCAACATCTGAAGGAAGAGAATATGAGAGGGAGGCAAAGTTTGGAGCCCCTTATAGTTTAGTAACTCAGAGAGGTGATGGTGGGAGAGGATGATAAGGGCTGTGCCAAAGGTTAGCTTCTGTGATTCCTGTAGACAGAAGAGGAAGATAGGACACAGAGGCAAGGAGCCCAGCCCCTAATGGTAGGGTCTAGGCAGTTTGACAAATAAGCAACTGGTGCAAATGACGGTCCAATCTGTTGACCTAAAACTCCCAATGCAAAACACAGTTACATACAGAAAGAACAGATTGAAAGATCTGGCATCCTATGAACAGGGGTCTGTGATAAGGACCATTGGAGCCTCCTAAAGGGAAAAGTGAGAGAGGAGGGGGATAAAAGAGGTTCCTCAGGTGACCCTCTAACTGCTTCATATAAGGGATGAATAGGAGGGAGTAGTTGGGGATACAGGACCTGGGGTAGCTGGTTAGACCCAAAAAGGAAAGAAGCTCAGATGTAGTAGAGAGGTTAGGGTAGTTAGTAATCAGGTGTTTTCTGGATAGTAATAGCCTTGTACGTGGGAGTAAGTTGAACATCCAGATAAGTCATGTACTGCTGAATGACCTGTACCTGGACTCAGTATCTATCCCTGGAAGGCAAGAAAGTTAAGAAGTGTTACACTCATGCCCTCTGAAGAGCAAGACAATCCATCGAGGCACAGTTAAAGATAACAAACAAATTTATTTACATTATTCACACCAGAAAGGAGGCCTGAGACTACCTTGTCCTGCACTAGATACCCACAACCAAGAGCAGCCTCGACCACCAAACCTCCAAGCCTCCAATAGGCAGCCCTGACTCCCTGACCTTTATTAATTGTCTGCAATCCTCCAAACCTCAGATCTCCAAAGCTCCAAAGCTCCAAAACTCCAAAAGGGGAAGGCTTTTCCTTTCCTCCCTTCCTCCTTCTCTGCAGGCCTCTCCACTCTCCACAGGCCTGCCCTGCTCTGCTCTGGGGGGCGCCTCTCCACAGGCCTCTCTAGAAGGAGGTCCCAAATGGCCTCCTTGAGGAAACCCCAAATGACTTCCGGAGAAGCGCCCAAATGGCCTCTTGAGGAGACCCCAAATGGCTTCTCGAGGAAGCCCCAAATGACCTCGGGAGGAGGCTCCAAAAGACCTCTCCAGGCTTTCCCTGCTCTCCTCAGGCCTGCCCTCAGGACTCCCCTCAGGACTCTTCTCAGGACTCCCCAACCAGCAGCCAAGATATAGGCTGTACCCCTCCCCCTTTTGGTGGCATGCCCACAGCCCTTCAGCGGCATGGCACACCCCTCTGGCAGCAGCCCCATAGGGCGGTGATTTCAGCCTTTCAATGCCCCACTCCCTCTGGTGGCCCCATCTGTGGAGAAGTGAGGCTCTCCTCTTGATGCCCTGCCCCCTCCAGTGGGCCTGGCCACAGGGCCACGCTGATTATTGGGGCCCCACTAGTTATTACATTACCATATGGTTATAACACAATAGCTTGGTGGAACTGCAGAGGAGAATATCCACATATTGGAGAAGAGTGGATGGTTGTAAATTTAGGTCTCAAGTCTCTTGCTAGAGCTTGGCCAAACAGATGGAAACTATCCTGGAACCCCTGTGGCCACACAATCCAGGTGAGCTGAGTTGAGGTTTGGGTGACAGGGTCAGTCCACGTAAAGGCAAAAAGGTCCTGGGAAGAAAGGGACAAAGGGATAGTAAAAGAGGCATCTTTTAAGTCCAATACTGAGTAAAAGGCAACCGTCCCAGGGATTGTGGAAAGTAGCGTATAAGGGTTGGACACAACAGGGGGTAAGGGAATAACAGCAGCATTTATAAGGTGAAGGTCCTGCACAAGGTGGAATGAGCCGTTAAGATGGGGAGAGTTAGTGGGGAGTTACAGCTCCTTTCTCAGTGAGTCTTTAACAACTGGTTGCAGTACCAGAAGACTGTGGTGAGGGAGGAGTCCTGGTCAGGCGTTGCCTCAGTCCCAACTGGATGACTGATGGTGGTCTGGTGGGTCGCATCTGCATAGTGGTAGGCCTTTTCTCAAGCCTCCCACTGTTCCTGTGGTAAGAGGGTACCACTTAAGATTACATATACATCACATTACATATACACAGGCCAGGCAAATCTCAATCTGGGATAAAGTATGTAATGAAAACGACACATGTACCATACTTATTCTGTCAGTCCCTGTCACCTTGTGTAATGAGTTGGGCTGAGGTAGAACCCTGCGCTGTTGCAGACCCTTTAGTCTGGGTCTGGGTAAGGACAATACTCAATGTTTCTGCAAGGCATATAACAACCTCCAGGGCATCACTCAGTTGAGACAGTTGGTTCACAGTGGCTTGGCCAGGCATACTTTTGTCCCATGGGGGAATCAGGGAGGCCTGAGGGGGGAAAGGGGGTTCTGAGGGAAAAGGGCTTAGGCCTTGGATGATGGGGGAGCCGAGAGTGCCGGAGCAGGTGACTGGTGGGCTGAGGGCTGCTAGAGCAATGGTGGGAGGAGGAAGTTCTGCCTTTGGCAGAAGTCCCTCCTCCTCCAGCGTAAGTTCCACCTCCTCTGGTGGAAGTCCCTCCGAAGCAGGGGAGAGGCCCACATGTTCCAAATGGGGGTGGCCCATCTATAAGGTCTGGAAAAAAGTCTGGGTTATAAGCCAGTGGCCTCATGCCTAGGAGGAGTTAGGCAGGAGAACATGAGGACTTAGGAAGTAGTTTAGTCTGGAGAAAAGAGAGAAAGAGAGAGAAAACATCTATGTATCTGGCCTCCTTTAACCTGCCCGAATGCCTACAGAAGTTAGATAGATCCCACATAATATTGATATTCAGTGTCCCATGAATGGGCTATGTGAACTGGTTGTCCAGTGAATATTAGGGCCAGATTTCAATGTAGAAGTGTATGAGCTCCTGTGGGTCAATGTCTGATTCTAGTTTGAGAGTTTCTAAATTATTTAGGAGGTAACCCAAAAGGAAGTCCTGAGGTCTGTCAGGAATATTAGATTGTGTGCCCATGGTAAGTGACCTGAAACTAAAAGCTTGATGTTGAGGGTCCTCAGAAGTGTAGTTTGGTCCGTAAAAAAAAGGGAGCTCAGGCTGGGAAGGTGGCTCAGTGGTAGAACACTTGCCTTGCATGCATGAGGTCCTGGGTTTGATTCCTCAACACCACATAAGCAGAAAAAATGTTGCTGTGGCTCAAGTGGTAGAGCGCTAGCCTTGAGTTGAAGAGTTGAGGGACAGCGCCCAGGCCCTGAGTTCAGGCCCCATGACCAACCAATAAAAAGGAGCTCACCAGTGATAAGTAGGGGTCCCTCAGCCAAAGAAGGCCCTCGTGGTGAGGCTTAGATACTTGGCCAAGCTTTTTGGGGGTCCTGAAGCCCGAGGACTAGTGACCTGAACAGCAGAATCTAAGCCTCTGGACTGGTCACTTACCTGGGAGTAGAACCTAATTAGCTGCTGGTAGCTAGGTAGGAGGCATTCCATCAGGAGGAAGCCAACTCAACGGTCTTTTGGATCTGCTTAGGACCTTTGATTAAGTCTCAGGGCCGCTGGTTGGACCCCCTCCCTGGCCATGGGGCAGAGGGAGGAAAATTCACCAGAGAACCTATCCTGGGTGTTGGCACCACTATGAAAGGAAAGTAACCCAGAAGTCACAAAGAGGAAAAATATTTATCGCCAAGGGAGCTGACAAGGCCAAGTTCTCACATGGGAGAGGAGAAAGTGGTGGCCTTTTCAACTATTCTTTAAAACCATCTTTTTTTATTTTTTCAATTTCTATAATCTCTATCCCATATAACACCAGGATTTTGCACTATGTCTACCTATATTTTCTTGTTCTCTCTTTTGTGTGTGTGTGTTGGACATGGGGCTCAAACTCAAGCCTGGGTACTGTCCCTAAGCTTTTGTGCTCAAGGCTAGCACTATACTACTTTGAGCCACAGTGCCACTTCTGGTTTTCTCACCAGAAATTAATTGGTGATGAGTCTCATGGACTTTCCTGGCTTCGATCCTCAGGTCTCAGCCTCCTGAGTTGCTAGGTTCACAGGCATGAGCTACCAGCACCTGGTCCTCTCTTAACAGCTTATGTTTTCATATAATAGTCTTATCTTATTCCTTCTACTTTTATTTATTTAGTTCTAGCGATTAAACAAGGTCCTTGCAGGAAAGCTCTGCCACTGAGCTACAACTCTAGCTTTCCTCTGCTTTTTAAAATTTGAGTCCTGATCAAAGATAACATCAGAAAATGGAAAGACCTCCCATTTTCATGGATAGGTAGAATTAATATTATGAAAATGACTATAATGTCAAAGATGATCTGCAAATTTAATGCAATCCCCATCAAAATGATATTCTCCACATGTAGAGAAAACAAACCAAAAATTCAATGAAACAGAAGACCTCAAATAGCCAAAGCAATTCTAGGAGAAAAAAAAAAAGAATGCTGGTGCTATCATGATCCCAGAACTCAAGCTCTGCTACAGAACTATAATAACAAAAACAGCTTGGTACCAGAAGATCACTCGATCAGACTAGAAGATCCAGAAATAAAGACATATACTGATTTTGACAAGGAAGCCAAAAATGTATGGTGGAAAAAAGATAGTCTCTTCAATAACTGGTGTTGGGCATCCATGTGTAGAAAAATAAATTAGATCCTTGTTTGTAATCATGCACCAATATTAACTCAAAGCAGATCTAAAACCATAGCATCAGACTTGAAATTTTGAAACTACTGCAACATAAAATAAGAGCAATCCCTGCTTTCACTGTATTTGATGTAGGTATAATTTGTGGAGGGGAAGGGAAAAAACAAATCGTTTAAATAGGGATACAGGTGGACCTATTGCAACAATGAGATGTACAAGTCATTATGTCAAAAACGAACTTTACAACTTTGGGGGGAGAAAGGGGGAAGATGGGAAGGGATGAGAAGGGGAACAAAGGAGGAGGCTGCAATGCTTGATAAGAAATGTACTCATTATCTTGCCCATGTAATTGTAACTCCTGTGTATGGTATTTTCACAGTTTAAAAAAAACTAACTAAATCAATAAAACATTGATGAAATTTTGGGGGGATAAAAGAAACACTAGAACTTAGAGGCATACGCAGAAACATTTTTGAAAAGAATCCCAGGGGCACAGCATATAGGAAAGAGACTTGACAAATGGGATTACATAAAAATAAACAATTTTTTCACAGCAAAAGATATAATTACTAAACTAGAAAGACAGCCAACAGATTGGTAGAAAATTCTTACCAGCTATACATCTGACAAAGGCCTAATGTCCAAAATATACAGAAGCTCATAAAATTAGCATCCCCCAAAACTAATAAACCAATCAATAAATGGGCAGAAGAGTTAAAGAGAGACTTCTCAATAGGGGAACGAAGAATGGCAAATAGACACATGGGCAAATGCTCACCATCCCTAGCCATAAAGGAAATAACAAATGAAAACAACTTTGAGATTCCATATCACTCCAATTAGATTGGCAACATCAAGAACTTAAGCAACAAATGCTAGCAGGGATGAAGGGAAAAAGAAGCTATGTGGCTTTGTTGGTGGGAACGTAAACTATTATAACCACTCTGGAAGCAGGTTTGGAGGTTCTTCAAAAAACTAAACACAGAAGTTCCCTATGACCCAACCCAGGGCATCTACCACTGAGCCACCTTCCCAGCGCTCTTATTTAAATTTTTATCTTTTCTATATCTTATGCATCAGATAGGGGGATTTTGAATCCAAGAGATTATAAAACTATTCTGATTAGCAGATAGTTAGAATTGGGTCTTTGATTCTTGGCTGCACTATCAAGTGAACAGAATAACTCTTCTCTTTGTACTTAGTAAAGCACCTTGATTTTAGACTCTTCAAGCCCACTTTAAAATTGACATAGATATAAATTTTATTTGTTGTTGTTCTTATGAAATCATTTACTAAAGGACTAAAATGATTCACTTTCCATTTCCTTCTAAATTTGAATTTTAAATAAAGTAGAAGAACTTTGAATGATATCAATCTTCTGTTCTATGGTGATTAACTTTCTGGCTAGTCATATGCTATCTTAGTTTCTTTACCATTCATTGGACCTGTGTTTAAACTCAAATATACAAAGCAACATTCAACCTGTATTCAAAAAAGTGAACTCTTAGCACCTATTGAACTGAGTCAAAGCCATGGATCAAACACTGACTGAATCCCCAGATGAGACATTCATACTCTACCTTTCTGAATATAGGTAAATACATGTACCTTATAGAATAAGTCAGCATGGTGAAAATAACAAGGACTCTACTGCTAATGTGGCACTATTAGCCTTTGCTTTCCTTAAATAAAGTTTTACCAAGTACTTTAAGGCAAGACCCAAGAACTTCAAGTTTTGTCTGACTTCAAGGCAATGGATAGCTATGTCTAAAATAATTTCACAGAATGGAAACAAGGCTTCCTTTTCTTTCTTTCTTTCTTTCTTCCTTCCTTCCTTCCTTCCTTCCTTCCTTTTCTTTTAATTCTTCTTTCTTCCCTCACTTCCTAATTTCCTTCTTTCTTCTTCCTTTAAATCTCTTTTTCTCCCTCTCCCTCTCCTTTCTCCCTCCTCCTCTCATCTGTTTTGTTGTCCTCCCTCAGACTTCAAAAGGCCAGGATTATAGTCTTGCTCCATCATGCCCAGCTTCTCTTTCTTTTCTACATTTTGTTCCTATCTCCATCTCTCTCTCTCTCTTCAATTCTTCTGATGCACTACCAACTAACATTGTACATCTTTAACTCAACAAACACATACATTGCACCTACTACAAGCCAACACAGTTATAAGAGCTGGAGAAATAACTTTTATTGAAAGCTATAAAATCTTGATGTATTCTGAGGGAAAGAAACAGTAGGAATTCAATCAATATAGTAGGAAGGCTGCTGTGCTATAGCTTATTGTTATCTCCAGTCTGGAAGTGTAGAAACAAACATTCGTTGTGGTTTGCACAGTTTTTGTTTATTATACATCATTTTCTCCTTCAGCCAGATTTGTAGCTTATAAAAATAACTAAATATTTGCTTACAAATTGTTATAATGAAAATCTGTAGCCTGCTGCAGTAAGATTCATGGTCATGATAACTTTGAAGGCATTTGTTTGCATTTGGAGTGTGGGGGAAATCATTTAAATTTAAAATTTTCATGTAAATTATTTATATGTAGAGTCTAAGATGCAACACAATTACTACAACATTTTTTTTAGAAGCAAAGCAGAAGTTTAAAATTTATAAATACCTCTTTACATTTTGGCGGTGCTCGATATAGTTTTCTAGAAAGCTGTATTTTTTGTTGTTTGAATAGCAGTTAGCTGTTTTCACTCTCTCTAACAGATGGAACCAAAGCATTGTGAACATTTTTATTAAAACAGCAAATGAAGCTATGAAAGGAGTGTCACATTGCCAAGTATTCATCTTGCAAATTAAATTCTACAACTTAGCAGGTGGTTTAAGTTCCCTTTAGAAATTTTAAATCAGCTTATTTCATTTCTCTGTGGTTTAACAGAGACACAGGTTCACTGCTGCATTCACGAGCACAGAATCTGTTTGCATGCTTCTAAGAATTGACAGTTGGGAAAATATTTGCTAACTCTCACTCAAAATGGTTCATGATTGCCACATTCAGATGGTAGAGTCTTCAAATTTCCTTCACGGTTCAGTTCTACCATTTGTCTCAGGAATCTGTTTATAAAGCCCTGATGTATCCAAAAATTTAAAGCCCACGATCAATATGGTTTGGGACCATTTTGATATAGCATATCATTCAATGTACTGACATTATGCACTACTCTATATAGAAATCTCTGATACTTAGCCAGTCTGCTTCGAGTTTAGAGGATTACAGTCAAATGTAGCTGTCCCTTAGTATCTGTTGATTGCTTCCAATTCCCTCTGCAGATCTCCAGATCCATGTATGCTTAAATCTCTTAAATAAAAATGGTGTTACATTCCTCTATAATCTAGGGATATATAAGCACTTGATACTTAATACCATATACTTTAAATTATTCCCATATCACTTATACTATCTTATATGATGTAACTGCTATAGTCACAATACTGTAATGTTTAGGGAATCATAATTTTTATAGTTAATTCCTGTTTAGTAGAGACAATTTTTTGAATATTTTAATTTGAGGTTGGTGGGGTTTGCAAATGTAGAACAGAGGGCTGACTGTAATTAGTTGTTCCTAGTCTCCACTGATGTACTGGTGAGATGCAAGTGCATTAAAGAGCCCCTTTCTTTGCAGAGGTGAGGAAATAGGATAATGTATATTGTGTCTATTGTCACTGCCATAAGATTAATGTCTTCAAAACATCATATTCCTTGCCCAAAAGCTTTCAGCATTTCTCCGCAACCTACAATATAAAAATTAGTCTCATCATTCACAGACTTTGTCACCTTAGCCCCAGACTGACACTTCTTTGCATACACTCTGTGCACATGCACTAAGGCATCTTCTTGTTCCTCTTTAATTGTCTAGATCCTTGAGCTATAGCTTAAGTCACAGTACAGAGAAACCCTCCTTACCTATCTCAATTTATTCTCACTTCATCTCCTTTAAGGCTCTCTAGCACCACTTATAACTTGGTAACGTAAGTATTGCTTTTAATTTTCATATATGTATTGGGTGTCCTAGTTAAAGGGTAAGATCCTGAAGTTAGAGTTGACATTTTATGCATTGAATTACTAACATTTTAGTGCCCAGGACATAGTAATCAGTCATATGAATGCTGGGAAGCTAAGCAAGATTTTACCAGGCTACGGGTTCAAAATCATAATTAAATTAAAATTGCTTGTCTAGCATGATTTCTCTTCTTCCTTTGATGTTTCCTTGGGGAAATTCTTTTTTTTTTATTGTGAGAATACCATCCAGAGGAGTTACAATTACATGGGCAAGATAACCAGTACATTTCTTATCAAGCATTGTTGCCTCCTCTTTGTTTCCCCTTCCCATCCCTTCCCATACTCCTCCCCTCCCCCTACCCAATCCTCCCCCATCCCCCACCAAAGTTGTTAAGTTCGTTTTTCGACATAACAGACTTGTACATCTCATTGTTGCAATGGGTCCACCTGTATCCCTAGTTAAACAATTTGATTTTTTCCCTTCCCCTCCACAAATTATACCAACATCAAATAAAGTGAAAGTATGCGTTATACTGTGGGGGAGGGACATAAAAAGCAACATTTACTCAAATGATCACAAACAAGACCACACTAAAGCTACCAGCACAACTATGTTTATTGCAGCATTATTTACCATAGCTAAGATATGGAACCAACCCAGATGCCCCTCAGTAGATGAATGGATCAAGAAAATGTGGTATATATACACAATGGAATTCTATGCCTCCATCAGAAAGAATGACATTGCCCGATTTGTTAGGAAATGGAAAGACTTGGAAAAAATTATATTAAGTGAAGTAAGCAAGGCCCAAAGAAACATAGGTCCCATGGTTTCCCTTCTTTGCAATATCTAGTATATGTCTGAGTCAAGCAGAAAAGGTCAGATAAGTTGATGTTAGGGGAATGAACCCCAAGATAAGTATTCAAATGTTTTTTGTTTTTTTTTTCCTTTCATGCAATTGTTTCTATCTTTTTTGGGGGGGGGGTGGTCCGGTCGTGGGGCCTGAACTCTGGGCCTGGGCGCTGTCCCTCAGCTTTAGGTTAGCAATCTACCACTTGAGCCACAGCGCCACTTCTGGCTTTTTTCTTTTTGCTTATGTGGTACTGAGGAATCAAACCCAGGGCCTCAGGCATGCAAGGCAAGCGCTCTACCACTGAGCCACCTTCCCAGCCCTGTTTCTATCATATTTTTAAGATCATTTCTATGTTGCTTTGTATGTCCTTGAGGAAATTCTTAACCTGTCAAATACAACCTGGTAATTCCTACTCCAGAGCAGAAATCAAGTAAAACTAGGTTGTATTTGACAGGTTAAGAAAGTGCACCAACAACTTTTAGATATTAGAAAGTGCAAGAGGGCTGGGAAGGTGGCTCAGTGGTAGAGTTATTGCCTTCCATGCATGAGGCCTTTGGTTCGATTCCTCAGCACCACATAAGCAGAAAAAGCCAGAAGTGGCATTGTGGCTCAAGTGTTAGAGTGCTAGCCTTGAGCTGAAGAGCTGAGGCACAGCACCCAGGCCCAGAGTTCAGGCCCCACGACCAACAAGAAAAAAATAAAAAAGTGCAAGAAAAGTTTAATCCTCACTCCTGCTGTGTGCTCCCTATAATTTGGCTCACAGCTCTCCTTCACATCACCATCACTCCAAAGCCTGGATTCTTTCTTTTGAGAGAATTGATGATGGACTGGCAAATCATACTAACACATGTGTGTTAGTACAAATCTAAATTATAAATCAATAAAGTAGCATTGGAATTCAAAGGTAAACATTTACAACAGAGGTCAACTGACTTTAGAAAAATGGTGCCAAGGCAACTCATGAGAAAAAAGTCATTCCAATGCTTGACACCTAGATATCCACATTAAAAATGGATAGTCAAACCACAAGTTCATAAATAAACAAAAATTTACTGAAAATGGGTCATCGATTAAAATGTAAAAACTAAATGTAAAGGTAAATATGAAAGTTACACTTATAAGAATCTATTTTCATGTGTCATATACTATACAACCAGCCACTTACTTTTCTTAGACATAATGGCTCAAGCCTTTTAGCTTAACTACTTAGTAGCAGATATGGAAGACCATCAAAGACACAAAACTTCTTGAGACTCCATGGCAACCTATGGTTGGCCACAGTGACACACACCTTGTCATCCCAGAGGCAGGTGAAACATAAACAGGAGGATTTCAGTCCAGACAAGTCCTGACATAAAGCAAGACCCTATTTTGAAAATTACCAATGCAAGTAAGGAACTGGTGAAGTGGCTCAAGTGGTAGAATTCCTGCTTTGCAAGCACAAAGCCTTGAGTGGAAACCCCAATATAACATAAATATATTAAACATATAATATACACTTATATGTTTATATAAACATATTTATGTAGTTCAATATATTTATGTTATATATAGTTATGTACAATAAAATATTTGCATATTTGTGTATAATATAAATATTTGTATATAATATAACTACATGTAAAATATTATATAATACATAATACATATCACTATATAAAATATTATATAATATATTCTCAACTATTATACAAACAACAAAATAAAATTGAAAATTTAACCCCTTAAACTTTAAAGGGCACTATCAAAAAAGTAAAGATGAGCCAAGGAATGAGAGAAAATATTTTCAAATCATATCTCTGACAAGGGACTGAAATCTAGAATTAAAAATGAACTCTAACAATAAAAAGACAATTCAATTTAAAGCTGAACAAAATATTAAATAGACATTTCTCTAAAGAAGATATACAGATGGTCAAAAGAGAGATGAAAAGATGTTCAATGTCATTAAGGAATTGCAAATCTAAATCACAACGAGATACTAAAAAAAAAGGTAGCTAAATTTAAAAGACAGAATATATATAAATATTGTTGGCAGATAAATGGGAACCGTTAAACATGGCTTAAGAGAATGAAAAATGATTTGGGTGTTTAGGAAAACACTTCATGCTTCATATACTTCTCTTCAGTGAGCCCAGAACCTTAGCAGAGTCTTAAGAGGAAAAACAGTTACCACATGGCCTGGCACTCACATTCCTACAACCAAAGGAATTGAAAACACATACTATAAACAAAAGAATTAAAAACATGTTCTAAGGCGAGCAATGGTGTCTCACACCTGCAATCCTATACTCAGGAGACTGAGATATGAGGATGGTGGTTCAAAGCCAGCCTGGGCAAGAAAGTGTATGCCATGTTATTTCCAATTAACCACCAGAAAATGAAGTGGTGCTGTACCTCAAAGTAGTAGAGCATTAGCCTGAGCAAAAAGAGCTTGGAGACAGCATCCAGGCCCTGAGTTCAAGTCCCACCACCAACAAAATAAAATGCTCTATTACACACAAAAACTGACAGTGTATACCCATACAAAAGAATATTACTTAAACATAGAAAGTTCTGATACATGATCCACATAGATAAGCCTTGCAATAGTATATGAAAAAAGCCAGTAATAAGAGTCGACATAGATAATTGTCCAGATTATACGAATCCTTGGAGATAGACAATAAATCAGAAATGGCCAGGAGCTGACAAGAATGAAAAATGGGAAGTGGATGCTAAATGGTTATGGAATTATTTTTGAAAGCTATGCCATTCAGAATATGCAAAACTAATGAATTGTACAATTGAAGACAGTAATTTTATGCCCTATAAATTGTGCCTCTATAAACTTTTTGTTTTGAACACAGGGCCTCACACATAACCTGTACATTCTATCACTAAGCCTCATCTGTAGCTAAAGATGTTTTCTTTTAACTAACACCAATTATTTCTACTATCATTCATTATTAAAAAATAGTCAGATGGCCACAAGTTACCTTAATGGCACAGGGAAGTGTAATCCATGAGCCAAGAATAAAAGTGAAAAGTACTAGTTATTATAAGAGAAGCCCTCTGCTTTGCCACACAGGCAGAAATAAGTGTCAGTGAAGGACTATTGTGATACTAAACCTTCCTGAACACAAGTATTGTTCTGGTAGTGAGCATGTGAATAGGCAAAGAGCCCTTTTATGGGATTAATATATGTTACAGGAAAAAAAAAGTCCTTGCTAACTAGGAGGATGAGAATCTGGACCTGTCAGAAACCATCTTACCAGCCTTATGGAGACAGCCTGAATCCAGCTGTAACTGTTCAACCAGAATATTTTCAAGATGCAGAAGAATCCTGCTTACCCAGTCATTGGCAGAAAAATGAAATTCTAATCTCACAGTTCTCCATCCAGCAGATACTGCATGTGTTTCTAGAGAAATCTTTACAGTATTTCTTTTTGCCATCTTTGAGACTCTTTTGTCTTTCCTACACTGCTTCTACTGCCTGAATGTGAGAGTCACCCTTCACAGCCTCTCATGTTTCCCATAGTCCACAGTTTCGGGCTCCATCTCTAATGTAGCTCTCCGAGTGAGAACATTTTGATAAGGTTTATTCTTTTTTTTTTGTTTTGCTGCTGTTAGTAATCTGCTTTTAAGATGACTACCTCCAGGGTCCCTACCTATTCACAAATAGGTGTAATCCTCATCCCTTAAGAGTGGTCTAGACCTAGTGACTAGCTGCTCAGCAAATAAAATACAGCCAAATAATGTCCCAGTAGTTACCAAAATGCTATGGTTTCTGATTTGCTTACTCTCACCAGTTAGTGTAATGGGAGCCACTCTATGGAGAGGCCAATCTTGCAAGAGAAGGAGGGTGGTCTCAGGCCTCAATAAGTGAACCTGGATCTGGATACTCCTTTAGATGAAACTCAAGATTCCTGTAGCCCTACTCACCTTTTCGTGAAGCCTGTGAAGCAGAATATCCAGTGAAGTCATACCTATTTTATGCCACAAAATAAATGTTATTTTAAGCCATCAGATGTTGAAGTAATTTGTTTATAGCCACAAAAAACCAACATGGTGCCCCTTCCTTTGAATTTAACACAGTAGCTCCTTAGGTGTGGGTTTGACTTTATGTGTTACTTTGGTCTAAGCTGTTCTTTAAAATCATCTGTCCTTCCTCCTTATTACAGGCTTTGAACTAAGCAGATTCATCTCAAATCTCTTTTTTAAAAAATCTTTATTGTTATTATAAAGGTGATATACAGAGGGGTTACAGTTACATGTCAGGAAAAGAGTACATTTCTTTTTGAACAATGTCACCCCTTCCCTGGCTCTCTTCCAGTTTTTACCTCCTGTTCCCACTCACAAATCATGTAGTTCATTTTCCACATAGTGTCTAGTGAGTACCAATGCTATATTTGCCCACCCTTTGTCCTGCCATTTCTGTTCCCCCTCCTTCCCCTCCCAAAACAGATCAATGAATAAACTAGACAAAAAGAAAACAAAAACAGCAAAAAGGAAAAAAATGTTTCCATTTCCTGGATTTTATTTTAATAAATATTGTTTTATATGATCAGAGGCACATAGGCATTGTGCCTTTCTGTTCCTCCCCTAAGAATATCCTTTGGTCTCACTGTGTGTGAATGCCTAGAGCCCTGTATAATTTATCATGCCCCAGCATATTTTAGATCTAGCATCTACATATGAGAGGAAACATGCGTTGTCTCTCTGATCTTGGCTTACCTCACTTAACAGGATGCATTCTAAGTCCATCCATTTCCCGACCAAAGACATTATTCTTTCTAATGGTTGTGTAAAATTCCATTGTGTATAGGTACCATATTTTTGGATCCACACATCTATTGTAGAGCATTTGGGCTGTTTCTATAACTTGGCTATTGTGAATAGTGCCGCAATTAACATGGATGTGAAAGTATCTTTTTGATAACCTGGCTTGTGATGTTCAGGGTAGATGCTCAAGAGTGGTATGGCTGTGTGTAGGGAAGGTGTATGTATCATTTCTCTTGAGGAACCTCCAAACTGTTGTCCAAAGGGGTTGTACAGGTTTACATTCCCATCAACAGAGCAATAGGCTTCATTTCTCTCCACCTCCCTACTCCCCACCAACATTTGTTGTTCAAATTCATGATACTGTTTTACCTAAGTTTCAACCCAAAGTGCTCAATGTTTTCCTCTCCCCCCTACAATGATGCTTGCCAATTAATACAATCTCATTCCTTCTGAACACTCTTCCACATAATTCAATTTGCAACGAGCATATAGCTAATCATCCAGTATAGGATCTCATTTAGCAAGTTCTGGGACTGGATGAGAATCAGAAGAGTAATAAGCAAACTTCAGAGTGGGCTTAAGCATTTTTTAAGAGTATAATTTTTATTTTTTTATTGTGAAAATACCATACAGAGGAGTTACAATTACATGAGCAAGGTAATGAGTACATTTCTTATCAAGCATTGTTGCCTCCTCCTTTGTTTTAATATGAAGGAGTAATGGTTTTACAAAAAGCGTCATGACTCATCATTGCCACTTTTATTCATCTGATGACCCATTTCAGAATGCTCCAGTTACTTAGCATTCTTCCTGTCACCTTATCCCTTACTGCTCCTCCTCACATCCTGGGATCTAGCCATGCTGCATTCCTTTGCTTCTCTCAACTTGCTGGGATCACTTATGCCTGGTGTCTTTGCCCTACCATTCTCACTCTCAAGGCCATTCATTTCTAATTTCTTTCATGCATCAAAATGTACTCATACTGCACTCTTCTCCTTTAGACAAGTGGAGGCTCCTCTCCATCTTCTCCATCCTTGCCTCTAAAGTATAGGGACGTTGTTAAATTTGTCCATTCTAAAGGTATTTTAGAGAATACTGTGAGAGGAAAGGAGCTTTCCCCTGGGCTAAGAAAAGAAATCAAAGGTGAGTCCCTGAAAGGACAGTGTTGGTTGGTCCCTCTTCCATTGCCGAATAGAAGCAGTGGGCTCCAGAGCAGCCCCTACAGTTTCATTCCACTGGGGCTTAAGGTAGGTGGTGTATGCTTGGGTAGGAGTCAGGGTGAAGGACAGAGCAGAAGGAGGCAAAAAATTTAAAAAAAAAAACACTTTGGGGCTACTTTTACTCTAAACTGGTTTGCATAATCTTCCTGTCTGTGCTAACTCATCCTTTTCAACTAACTATACATTTCAACTAACTATATATTTCAACTAACTATACATTTCATTGCAGGACTCTGAAAGAGAAAATACTCAAGAAAAATAAAAAGTTTTGGAAATATGAGACTTCTTTAATCAGGGATGTGACTATCTCTATGTAGACATATTTTGATATTACATTTGACATATTACTTCCTCTGGGAAGCTATCCTTAGCTACCAGTCTAAGTCATACATCTTTCTCTGGGCTCCTATAAAACTTGGTACTTTCATCTGATGAGAAAATTAGGCTTTAATTTTTCTTTAACTCCTACCATCCAAGGAGTTTCTTGAGAACAGTGATAATAACATAACTCTTTGTGCCTTCAGTCTCAATAGCTAGGATGGTTCTGTTCCCATGGCACTTTCTCCATATTTCTTTATCATATGAATCAACAGCTGGAAAATGCCTTATTTTTATTGTCACTGCCACATTGGCTATATATGGTCTGGACTTGTCCTGTAAGAACTTGACATTCACTATCCTCTCCCTCTTTCATATGGATAGCAATCACTGTTTTTATCTTAGCCCTTTTTCAGGTACTACTGATGACCTTAAGTCTCTGAAGGGTATTTTGCTCAGTCTCAAAATGTAGTGAAAATATAGTGAATCAGCATTATCAACTTTCTCATCTAAGAAACCAATAGAGTGGGAAGTATTCGGAGCTAAGCTAGAGTTGCTAAAGGAGTCTATTACCCCATCCAGGAGAACCCTACAAATAACTACATTGAAGATTGTGCTGCTCAATTGGCTTTGTCAATCTAAGTCTTTAAGATTCCTTTCTTGAAGCCAATTCCTCCCACTCACAGGCTCATAATTGCCCAGATTCTTCACACACACACACACACACACACACACACACACACACACACACCCTTAATCACACTGGTCAGAGCCATGGCTCCCTGTGGGACCTCAGCTGATATCTCCTGTGACCAGCTGGGAGCTGCCCAGGCTTTCTTATCAGCTCTACTTCCAGCTCTCCCTTGATATGGTGACAGAGTGACAATAAATGACCTACCCAGTGCCTGAAATACAATAGGAAACTCTCCATTTGTTTTTCTTGTTTAATGTATTGGCCACCTGGATTCTTTCAACTCCTCAGATCTGATAGAAATACCTCTCCCATCCTGTGCCCATCTGGAACCCTCCCTGTGATTCCCCACAGCCCTCTGGAGAAGCATTGTCTTTTGCATCATTACACCCTGCACATCCATTGCCACTTTTACAACAGTTTCTATATTGTTTGTATTTTTGAATTTTCTGTAGATACTAATTCAAGTGAGGATACTTGCGGAACAAGAGAGATAAAGTCTAAACAATCTTATGCTATCTGTCTCTACAGTATCTCCTACCTCTTAGTGGCTTCCTGGGTGGGATCCATTCTGCTGAGTATGGCCCCATGCAAATGTGCCTCTCCTTCAGATGCTGTGGTTAAACATTGTCCCTGAATTATTTTGTGCTGCATGCAACTTCTAGTACGGCCTGGTACTATGTCTGGCAATAGTTTCCTTCTCTGTAAATCCATTTGTGTCTACTTATTTAACCACCCTCACGCCAAGAATAAAGCACCCCTTTTGTTTCCAAACCCTTGCTCTAGAGCTGGGTTATATCTGCCATGCTTTGGCTATATTTGCTTGTTTCATAGAGTTTAGACCCCTTTTCCCCAACTGAACCTACATTATTTACCACTGAACCCCTCCTTTGGGGAGACCCTAAAGACCATCCTGGAACAGCAAAAGCTTTTTTTTCTTCCCATGGATGTGAGTGCTGAGCCCGAGGTGGTACTTTTCCTCAATGTGCATGCAGGGAAGCAGATTAATCAAAAAGATCTTAAGCAGGCACTGTTTGCTTTGCATGAACAAACAGCAATTGCTCTTTGTTTAAATGTAATAGTTAAAAATGAACAGTTCTGGTGATAATTACCACATTTATATTGGCATCTTACCTTTTAAGTTCTAGAAGAAAAGCAGTTTGACTCAATTGAATCATATTTATCAAGTCAAAGATTAAGTACCACTGCCTTTTAAAATTAGAGAACACAAAGTGTTTATTAAGAAATGTTCTGAATTAATAGTCATGTAAATACATGTGTCTTTTGTTAAGGTAACGTGACAAACAAGAGGAAGAATAGATTAATGGAAATAAGGATAACATTTGCCTATTCATATTGGGAAAGGTACACAGAAAAGTTACACTATTCATTGTGTTGTTAATATTTGTGCATGCTGCGTTTGGATATTGGACCAACAAAATATTTGCCATATAAGACTCTGAAGCCAAGATCAAATAATCCTAACTTCTCACCATGAAACTAATCCTGTTGGGGCAGTATGTACCACCCTGTAAATGAAAATGTTAAGAGTGACATTTTGAATAAGAATATTGTTAATAACAATATCATCATTTATAAACTACAATGCTGGTTTAAATAATTATAATCTTGATTCTGACCATCACAAAAATAATTTTCTGTTTTCATTGTGACAATCTATTTTCACCTCTCTTTAAAATATGTTTTGTGACTGCATGGTATGCAGGTATTTTCATTAAAACCTATCTCTACGGAAGCTCCCAATTGCTTCTAGTAAGTAATTCCAAACAGAAATGTTTGAAAAGAGACCAAGTTATGAACTGGAAGCAATTACCAATTTAGAATTGGAAATAGAGTCAAACACACAATATCATTACAAAAATAAGTGTGTCTATAATTATTTTACTTTTGAAGTTTAAGGCATAATTCAAATTATACAATTATAGAATAGGAAGAAACTCATAGGTTACCACCTACCTTTGCCAAATAAGGTAACAAGAGGTTAATTATGTGCCTAGGACCACACGTGGTAGCAAGAACTAATACAAAACGCTCTTTATTTCTAGATTAATATCCCTTCTTAATCTAAATGTTCCAGTAGTAAGTAAAATTAATTTAAAGCATTAGGCCTCATTGTATTTTAATAGATCCATTTTCTAAATGAAATTATCAATATTTTAATTAATCAAATCATTGACTTGTATGTAGCTATATTATTGTGTTTACAGTATTTTGTATATTTAATAGTCAAGATGTTCTGTCCATAGACTTAGTTTCTAATCCTTGCAATGACTCAAGGCTGGGAAAGGGTAAGATATTATCTTTCAATAGTCACATCTTTTATGCCAATAAGGATTCAACAATTTGTTTCAGTGAGGTTTTTTTTTGTTTTTGTTTTTGTTTTTTTTTGTTTTTTGAGAGTCATGGAGCTTGAACTCTGGGCCTGTGTACTGTCCCTGGACTCTTCAGCTCAAAGTGAGGACTCTACCACTTAAGCCACAGCCCCACTTCTGGTTTTCCAGTGGTTTATTGGAGATATGAGTCTCACAGAGTTTCCTTCCCAGGCTGGCTTTGAACCATGATCCTCAGAGCTCAGCCTCCTGAGTAGCTAGGATTACAGGCATGAGCCACCAGCACCCAGCATCAGTGAGGTTTTAATATTAAAATATGACTTAAAGTGTATAAAATACATTAATAGGAAATGCATATTCACCCTAAGATAAAGGAAGTACTTAGTTCATCATTCCTAAAATGATTCTGTTATTGTTGTCTTACAAGATTAGGCTGCTGATTCCATTTTATTAAAAAAGTACTTTACAATAAATTACTGATAATCTGAAATAAATTGGTGAGTTTGGAAATTAAAAATAAAAATAGCCTCCATATATCACTGTATCAGATAAGCTGCTTCCAGCTAAAAGTAACTGAAATCCTAACTTGAACTGACTAAAAATGTAAATATATTCATTCATATGCCAGAAAGTTGGGGTTAGTAGGTCTCAACATCATGAAGAAGTTCCTTTCTTGACCCATGTATAGATTTGATCCCTTATGCAGCAGAAATTGGCATGATCCTCATTTTTTAAGTGAGGAAACATTATCTTAGAATGGTACCCTCGTGGTCCCTTCATGGTCATAAAATGACTCCTAAACTTTTGCTTTTTTGTAGCTGTAGTTATCTCCAGTTAGCTCTAATCCAAAAATATTAATGGAAAAATTCGGAAGTAAGTCATTCATAACTTTGGAATTGTTTCCCAGAAGGGGCTCTCAAAGACCTGAACTTGCCTTTTCTTTTCTTTTTCTTTTTTTTTTAGGGGGAGGCTAAGGCTTGAACTCAGGGGCCTCTCTTTTCTTTTGTCAGTCGTGGGGCTTGAACTCTGGGCTTGGGCGCTGACCCTGCGCTCTTCAGCTCAATGCAGGCGTTCTACCGCTTGAGCCAGAGCACCACTTCCTGAACTTGCCTTTTCTGTCTTGGATTGGCAACATAGCACAGTACCCGACTCCCCATATTCTGGAGATGGGGTAAGACTTTTCCTGCTTTAGTATCACAGGAACCAGAGGAGGAGGTAGCAGAGATGTTCAAAGGTACCAATAGGTACCCAACAGGTGAAATGGAATTTTTGGCTGCTTCCTGCTGGCTTGGGGGCGTCAAGGGGCTATGGAGCTGGGGTCTTTAGAGTCTGGTTCTGTGCTAGGCAAGGCAGGGCAATGTAAGTGAAGGCTGTGGTTTTCAAGGAGGGCCTTGACTTGTTCCCAGGTGGTGTCCTGAGAGGGGGCTGTGATCCTGTTAAAAGAAACCTTTGAAAAGGTCAGGCAAAAGGCTGACAAGATGACAGGATGACAAGGCACAGGGGAACACACCCTGGCGGCAGGCCAGAAAAGTTCCATTTGGAGAATATGCTCCATTGTGGCCCATTTCAGGAAAAGTGTGTCTGGGTTTTTGGCAACTGGGTAGGGGAGAGCATAGTGGACTGGTTGTGCCTTGCATTTTAGATAACTATCCTCATGGAAAAGATGAGGACCTTTACCAACCAAACTGGCAAGCAAATACTTCTTGGACAGTACCTAGTGGAACAACAAATCAGAGACCCCTGACTGCTTCACTCCTTTGCCCCAGGAAGAAACGACCTCTGCCCATACTCCTGGCCTGGTACCCCTAGTTGTTGTTGTTGCTGTCATTATTATTATTATTATTATTATTATTATTCAACAAAGCTGGGAATGTTAGCATTACCCCCACCTCTGGTCCTAAGCTCCACCCAGACCTGAGCTCCTCCCAGCCCTAGAGTTCCTGCCACTCCCTCTCTTCCTCCCAGACCTACCTGCCCTGTGACTACCCCCAGACCTTCTGCCACCTGGATAGGGGCAGAGCCATATTGCTCCCAGGGGGAGATATGGCCCCTTAATAAACCTTATAATAATCTTAAAAAATAAATTGTGAGTCATTCTAAGTAGCATGATAAAAAATCTTGCACTCTCTGTATGTCCCATCTGGAAAAACAAATGATCCATTTATCCCATGTGTCTATACCATATGTGCTACCTACTCATTAGTCACCTAGTACCAATGTTGGTTATCAGATGATAACTTATGTTCAAGTAACCTCCTTTGGTCCCAAGAGATATGATTGACCTGACCACTCTATCACATAGACATCATCACCATAAGAATATGCCATAAGAAACTGTGAGATGGACCACATTCATACAGTTGAGAAAAATGGGATATAGGTGGGAAATATATAGGCCTTCTATAACTAAAATATAAAAGAATACTTAAATAATACAAACAACATTGGAAATCAATGGAATGAAAAATCTTTCTGCCACAAAGAATCATAGTATTTTAGGAAAAAAGAAGACATTTGATCTGGACCTTTAGGGAATCTTGAATTTAACACACACACACACACACACACAGAGAAGTTCATCTGTGAGTAGTGATAAAGAGAAAAAAATTGCATTGTAGGCAAGTAAACATGGGGAAAGGGCAGATATTATAGTCCATTCCTGCTGCTATGACAGAATCTAGAGGCTAGAAAATCTCAGCTCAAGGTTCAGCAGTTTTAGTGTATGCTGGATATTCATTGTCTGCTTCCAGGATGGCACTTTGAATGTCCTTCCCTCCAGAAGGAGAAAGCTCCATTTCTTTACACAGAAGAAAACTCGGACGGTCAAAAATGGCCTAAGGGTGCTCACTTCAATCTCTTTTATAAGTTCTATTTAAAAGAGCTCTGCCTTCATAATTTAATCACTTTTATTTTTTTTGATACTATCATATTGGCAATTCAATGTCAACCTACAAATTGGGGGAGGGGGGAGGAATGAGAGTGGTAGAAAGTGCAAGGCATGTTTAGGTAATAGATGATAGGATAGTTTGGCCGTGGTGAAGATTCAAAGAGGAGGCTCAGGGAAATGAGACTAAGAAATGAAGGGTTCCAACATTGAGTCCTATCAGGTAGAACATCTGGGGCAGGCAGTGAAATACAATGAAAAGGTTTTGAGGCAGATCAAAAAAGTACCATGATGAAAACACAGCAGACATTGTTAACTGTCTCCCCACAGCCATTCCTTCTTTCAGTTTATATAATTATAATAAATGATACCCACCAGCTCTGTCAATGTAGCACTAATCTTAGCAATGAACTGTAGGGACGTCTCTGGGCTTATGGGAAGAAAAAGCCCACAACTTTAATAAAGATGCGTGGGAGAAACCTCACTGCTTCCTTCTTCATCTGTATCCCCACGCTAAACTCATTGTGTGAACTCCATTCATTCAAGGTGTTGTATTTAAGAGTTTCAGCAGCAATCTCAACTCTGTGAGCAAGGGATCTCAATCACATATTAAGGACAAGCAGCTAAATGTGAAGATTCAAGTATCCTGGGTTTTGATGACATTGAACCGTTCAGTTAATTTGGAGTCCCTTATTCCTTGTTGACTGTTGGTACTGTACTATTGGTGTACTACTGACACCAATACTACTGTTGGTGCTGTTGCAAATAAGCAATAAACATAATTGAAGCCACTACTGGTCAATTTTCCTTCTAACAATAACAATCCAACTGATGCTTTAAGAAAGTTTTAGGACGATTCATAAGCAATCAATGACAATGGATTGATAAAACTAAAGGCAAGAAATTTTTAAAAATTATTGAGCCTAGTTTGTGTATAAAATATGTGTATGGTAGTTTGTATATAGCACTTTGCTTGTTCCAATCCTCATGAAACTTCTGGGGGAAGTCCCTATCATTATTCTCTTCTTGTTGCAATGAAGACACTGAGTCTAAGACAGGTGACCCAATTTGCCTTGGGTCACGGATCTAAGAGCAACAAACTACATGAAAAAAGGGTGTGGCTCTGGAGTCCACACTCCTAACCCCTAGGATGTACTTCATTCTCACGTAAGCATTGTTTTGCTTCAATATAACATTTCTGTGTGGAAGATGCCAAGGGAATCATCATTTTCCAGATAAAGAAACCAAACTAGAAAAGTTTAGTCATTGAAGGACATACGTGTCACAAGGGAAATAGTAGAAAATGCAAAAATGTTCCAAATATGACACCAAATTTCCAGGGAGAAGACTGCACCAGGCAATGAGACTTTGACACCAAATGGGCACCAGACAAACGAAGAAAGGAATTCTTTTTTTTCCCTATTTTTATTTTATTTTATTTATTTATTGTGAAAATACTGTACAGGGGTTACAATTACACGAACAAGATAATGAGTACATTTCTTATCAAGCATTGTAGCCTTCTCCTTTGTTACTCCTTCCCATCCCTTCCTATCCTCCCACTCAACCCTCCCCCCCCCCCAAGTTGTAAAGTTCATTTTCAACTTAGACTTGTAAGTCTCATTGTTGCAATGGAAGAAAGGAATTCTTGTGAGACAGATTGTGAGGTAAGGTTAGATAAAAATTCTAGGTAGGTAGGTAGATAGGTAGGTAAGTAAACAGACAGACAGACAGACAGACAGACAGACAGACAGACAGACAGACAGACAGACAGACAGATAGATAGATAGATAGATAGATAGATAGATAGATAGATAGATAGATAGATAGATAGATAGATAGATCAATCGCAAGGAAATATATTTTTAAGTCAATGTCAGGATGTGACAAAACGTCCACTTGTAATCCCTACACTCGAGAGGTTGAGGTGGAAGGTTCATGAATTTGAGGTTGGCCAGTGACACACAGTAAAATTCTGTCTCAAGAAATTAAGCATTAAAACAAAGAAGTCTGACAGTGACTTTTTTACATGGCACTTCATAGTGATTGTCAGCTATATGAAAATCAATGCCCAAAGCAGGTAATGTGATTACTACTAGTAGAAGAGGCGATTTTTATGTACATACAAAAATGTAGTCCAGGAGGATTTAGCAGAGGCCTCTTCTACTTAATCCTTTTGCAATTTATAATCCTTAAGGCAGTTCTCTGAACACAGCTTCCCCAGAAGTAACGTGGGAATTTGCCCGCCTTTCCCACCCAGGCCTCTCCAATTGTCACATGCTTTGGCATAATGTAGCACAGGAGGAGTCACTTGTTGTAAGAGCTGTACATATTATATTGTGAGAAATCTTGTGGTACATGACACAGGATCTTGATGGAGTGTTTCTTACACTACTTTCCCAGGGCCCACTAGCTCTGTTCCTTAATCACTTCATACTTTCTCCTTTCAGTATTACCTCTGCCTGTGGGCCACAGCAGATGATTTTTCTTAGTTTCTGTAATCAACTGTAGAAGCGTAGCTCTAGGTCAAGGCATTGGCTTTGGATTGATATTACTTTTTTCATCTCCACCAGGAGCTCTATTGGTGGCCTCCAGAAATCCAACTTAATTCATTCAATAAACTTTCATTAAGCATTAGCTGAGCACCAAAGCACCATAATAAAAGTTTACAGCCTAGGAAAGTGACTCATGTCAAACTAGAAGGTATATAAGGCAACATCTGGGCATCTTGTTATTACAGAAGTGGATAGAAGAGGTTGAGGTGGGACTTGAGAACCTCATCTAACAAGTGTCTAGATGAAGCCCATACTGCTAGCCTTAGGAGCACATTTTGAATAACAGTAAAGAGAAGACAGAAACAGGATTAAGTAAGCCCAATGGAGGGTTCACTTTCCATGATAAAAATGAGTACCATGTGGGGGAGGGTGGGATGGGAAGGGGAAACAAAGGAGGAGGCAACAATGCTTGTTAAGAAATGTACTCCTTACCTTGCTCATGTAATGGTAACTCCTCTGTATAGTATTTTCACAATAAAAAAGAAAAAAGAAAAAAAAATGAGTACCTGTGGCTCATGCATATAATCCTACCTACTCAGGAGGCTAAGACTGGAGAATCATAGTTCAGAGCCAGCAGGGACAAACAAATCCTGAAGATTCTTTTTTTTGGGGGGGGGGCGGGGAGGTCCGGTCATGGGCCCTGAACTCTGTGTCTGGGCGCTGTCCCTCAGCTCTTCAGCTCAAGGCTAGTACTCTAACACTTGAGCCACAGCGCCACTTCCGGCTTTTTTCTTTTTGCTTATGTGGTGCTGAGGAATCGAACCCAGGGCCTCAGGCATGCAAGGCAATGCTCTACCACTGAGCCACCTTCCCAGCCCCAAATCCTGAAGATTCTTAATCTCCAATTGACCAGTGAAAAGCTGAAAGTGGAGGTATGGTTCTAGTGGTAAATTGCCACTTGAGGCATAAATGAAAACCCAACCAAGAGTTCAAGCCCCAATACTGGCACAGAAAAAAAGAAAGAAAAGAAAAAGAAATGAGAAACTGACAATGGAAGAATCAGGATGTTCCCGATTCATTTTAGTATTTCAAAACTTCTACCATAAACTTCTACTTTAAACATTTACTAAGCCTCTACTAGCAACTAAGATTTTTCTCTCCAAACTGGCAAAAAAAAAGAAATATTCTCTGTTCTGCTATTTCTCTCCTTTGGCTCTTACATCATTTGTTTCACTTAAGTCTTTGAAGAATCTACTCATTCTTGGTCCTCAGTCACCCCTCAGAAAGTTCCATTTTCCAGGCATGCTACAGCAAATTTATACTCACATCTTCATAAACACTGGTAGTGTATCATATGTATATGTGTGTGTAAACATACACAGTTATGTGTTGATTCTTGGTGAATAATAGCTTCCTTTGTGGACAGATACTAATATACTAATATTTCCACATTTTCTGGATTAAATGTAACTGAGTTTATGTTCACTCTGCCAGGCAAGAGCTTACGTTCTCTCTGCCATGCAGTAGTGTAGCCATGACTGGAATACAGTCAAAGAACAGTGTCTGGAAGATGAAACAAGTCACAGTGAAATCTACTCACCATTGTGGTAAGGCTTGGAATGTTTGTGTCAACTACTCCTGTACTGGGGTGAGCTTCCTCAAGACATGAAAGGCGTTGGACATTTTCTGCTCTCCCTGTAAGTGAAGAGGCATTGGCGATCTGGTATTCAACAGTTATGTTTTCAAATCTGATTAAATGCCTATCCTCTGTTAACATATTTTCCCCAAAGACCCTTTAACTCTTAGCTCTGCCTTATTTAGTTGAGAGATTAACTCTTCTATTTGATGTTTGGGATTCTGATCAAACCTCTCAGTCAAATGTCTCAAAAAATGCAAATATAAATTTTGGTTTTATAAAATCATCTGACTTTAGCAGTAAATCTGATCTCAATAGAGAATTGTATCATATTGGGTTTCTTTTATGCTGTCACTATAATTGAATTGCCTTTTCACCAAAAGGATTATTTTGAACTCCTGGAAAACTTCTGAAAAAAAGATAATAAATGACAATGAAAGCTCAAAGGACATTCAATATGAAACCGAATTATTATGGCTTTAAAGGATCTAAGTTAAATCCATGAAAGAATTCAAAGCAAGATTTTAGGAGTAAAATTCCTCCAGCCTCATGCTTCACTGCATGTGTATGGCTGCCGCCTTAGACATGTAGAGAAGAGGAGAGGCAATTAAATTATTTAGCTGATGACAACTCCCACAGGCCTTTACATCAACTGAAAGGAGGAACTGAACATATTGGAAATAAGAGGAAGATCATAGGGAATGAACGATCCAATATTTTCTAATGAAGCTTTTCATTACTACTGTTCTCCTGTTTTCTTTGGTATTTTCTTCAACATGCTTCCCAAAAGCTAATTTGTTGTTTTTAGATATCAAAATAATACAAAAAGAGAGAGATTGCATGTCAAGTGTTACACCCATCACTCTTCCTCAATTAATCACCTCCCTCTCACATCACCGCTTCCCAGTTTCTATGAACTTTTTTTTCTATTAGCGCATTCTTGTTCCTTCCATTTGACACACATGTAACGCCTCACATACAAATCCATTTCTTACACTAGTGCCTTCACCCGTGCTGTCCTGACAAGGATGCACAGCTATTACCAACAGATGTGCATGAGATACAGTCTCACAAGGCAAGCAGGTTCGAAGGGCCTTGAACCTAACTCTAAAAGTGCTTCACATTGAGCCCAAGAACAAATGTTCCTTCTATCTACCCAAAGCAAAGTGAAAATGTGTAAATAAGGGATAATGTGTCTTGCAAATGCAAATAGTCTGTGTCAGATCCCCAGCTTCTTTCTATGTCTCCATTTTTGCCTCACATTGCCCTGATGAGTTCATGATAGAAGTGTTTATTCAGTGTTAGGAACAATTCCCTCTTTTTCCAGTTGTGTTCATCAACATTTTTGGTTGGATCATACACACGGTGTAGCGATTCAGAGCATCAGACCTAACTTTTTTTCTTCCTTTCCTACTTGGAATTACATTTCCTCTTGGAATTAAATTTCTGAAATTTGATAAATTCCCTTAGTTTCAACTCAATATATTAACCTTGCCCTTCTAGATGTTATCCAAGCAACAAAAATACTTGAGAGAGTCCAGACACATTAAGATTCTATCCTTTAATGTGAAATATAGCTAAGTTAATAGAAATATGCTGATTAATCCTTCACTATTCACAACTTTTACCTCTACCTCCCTTTCTCTTATTTCAACTGATTGAAAGGAGTGATTATAATGCAGTTCTGCATCTTTTGCACAAGATGGCACTACAGGTTTCTGTATTTATTAACAAGCAGGGAAATTCAACAGAATCCTAAAATTTATAGTTCAAATTGCATAAATTGTAGTTGAATATTAAGGGGAGTATAATAGCACCAAACTATATGATGATCTAATTTTCTTTAGGATATTTTAAATCCCTTTTAAAAAGTAATAAGCAAAAATCAGAATGAACTCCAGGAAAACTGTTCTTATTTCTCTCATTTTTAATATGTATTAAATCAGGAAAACCTTTTCTCTTTTACAATAATATGACATGATATTTTAACTGGTTCACAGATGCAAGACCTCTACTTAGCTCCTATTTTCTTGGTTTTATTTTAAAAAAATAATATAAAAATACCAAGAGAACATCTAGTCCATTGTTCCTAGCCAATAAGAATATCATGTTTCATTTTGTTTTTCCTAGAACTTTAATCTGGGAAGAGGGTGGATTAAAAAACTATGAATTCAAATTGGGATTTTAATACTACCTCAGATCATGGTTCTATAAAGAGTAGAAAACTTTTTAAAAAGAAGATATAAATAACAGAAATGATTAGGGAAATTAAAGAAGAGATCCAAGGGATATATAATTATTTAAATTCTATGTTGAGCTCAATAGTATGTGTTTCAAGTTACTCTGTGGAATAATAATAGCAATAGATGGGCACTGGTAGCTCACCCCTGAATCCTAGCTACTCCAGAGCCTGAGATCTGAGGATCACAGTTCAAAACCAGCCAGGGCAAGAAAGTCCTTGAGACTCTTATCTCCAATTAATCATCAAAACAAGCCAAAATGGAGCTATGGCTCAAGTCATAGTGTACTAGCCTTGAGCAAAAGAACTCAGGACAGCACCCAGGCCCCATGTTCAAGTCTCAAGATAGTAAAAAAAAAAAAAAGTATCAACATATCTGACCTTTTCTGCTTGACTTAGACATATACTAGTTTTTGCAAATAAGGGAAACCATGGGACCTATGTTTCTTTGGGCCTGGCTTATTTCACTTAATATAATTTTTTCCAAGTCTGATATTAGAGGATTGAGCCCTAAGATAAGTATTCAAATTTTTTTTCCCTTTCGTGCAATTGTTTCTATCATATTTATAAGATGATTCCTATGTTGCTTTGTATGTCCCTCCCCCACAGTATAACCCATACTTTCACTGTATTTGATGTCGGTATAATTTGATGTCGGTGGAGGGGAAGGGAAATAAAACAAATCATTTAAATAGGGATACAAGTGGACCCATTGCAACAATGAGAAGTACAAGTTGTCATGTCGAAAAACGAACTTAACAACTTTGGTGGGGAGGGAGGATGGGTGGGGGAAGGGGAGGAGTAAGGGAAGGGATGGGAAGGGGAAACAAAGAGGAGGCAACAATGCTTAATAAGAAATGTACTGGTTATCTTGCCCATGTAATTGTAACTCCTCTGAACGGTATTCTCACAATAAAAAATAAAAAGAAATTTTTTTTAAAGGCCATACTTAATCATTATTGAGGTCATACTCTATTCTACACTGGGCTGGACTCTTTGCAGCACTGAGCTTACCTCCTTTTCAAAGCCTTGTGGGGTAGTTGTTGTGATTACCCACATTTTGCCTGGGAGGATATGACACATGACAAAATCATTCTCCCATTCATTTAACTCTTCAGTGCTGGCTTCTAGGTGCCTTTCTAAATTGGTAGAACATTTTAACTGTATCAGAGTTGGGATTTAGACTCAGAATCTGCTGAAACCAAAAATCCAAGACTCCTTGACTTAAAGAACTGTAAAGAGGGGCTGGGAAGGTGGCTCAGTGGCTCATGCCACTGAGGCTCATGACACACAAGGCTCATGCCTTGCATGCATGAGGCCCTGGGTTCGTTTCCTCAGCATCACATAAGCAAAAAGAAAAAAGCCAGAAGTGGTGCTGTGGCTAATTGGTAGAGTGCTAGCCTTGAGCTGAAGAGCTGAGGGACAGCGTCCAGGCCCAGAGTTCAGGCCCCACGACCGGACCCCCCCCCCAAAGAAAAACTATAAAGAATCAGTTTTTCAGATAAGCTTGTCAATTACATAGCGGAAAATGGGAAGAAGAAAAAAAAGTACCATAAAATGAGTAAGCAAATTGACAACACCACCAAAAGTAATGTTAGCCTCTTGCTCTTTGTATTTTTCACAAGGTTTGTTTAAAGTTTCTTTACAAGATTGGACTTGGCCAATTTTTTGAATACCTAATCTGAACTAGAATAAAAAACACATTTTTAAAAAAGATACTGTAATGGGGGTGGGGGCGATAATCAGCGTGGTCCCAGGGACCTGGCCCGCTGGAGGGGGTGGAGCGGGGCATGGAGAGGCAGACATCACTGCCCCAAGAGGGGCGTGACATGTCATCGAAAGGGGCCTGCCACTGAAAGGGGGCAGAGTGTGCGGCTGGAGGGGGAGGGGCCCCACATGGTGAGCTGTCTATTGGAAGTGATTGGACAGTGAGCATCTTGGAGGAGGAACATGAATGGCAATAGGAAACCATTAGTGGGGAGGGCACAGCCTATATATAGGCTGCACGTTCCGAGCAACGAAAAGAAGTAGGGTAAGGAGTAGGAAGTAGTAGAGAGTAGTCCCCTTAGAGAGGGGGAAGAGAGAGGGAGAGAGAGAGAGAGAGAGAGAGAGAGAGAGAGAGACAGAGAGAGAGAGAGAGAGAGAGAGAGAGAGAGAGAGAGAGATGGGGGAGTGGAGAGAGAGACAGCAGGAGGGGAAAGCCTAACGGAGCAAAGCAAAGCAGGGCAGGCCTGTGGAGGGCAGAGAGGTCATTTGGGACCTCTGGAGGTCATGTGAGGCTTCCTTGGGAGGCCATCTGGGACCTCCCTCTAAGGAGGCCTGTGGAGAGATGCCTCCCTGAGCAGAGGAGGGCAGGCCTGTGGAGGGCAGGGCAAGCCTCGAGAAGCCATTTGGGGCTTCTTGAGTAAACCATTTGGGGCCTCTTCGAGGGACCATTTGGGATCTCCTCCAGAGGTCATTCTGGGCCTCTTCTGGAGACCAGTTGGGACCTTCCTCTGGAGAGGCCCATGGAGAGGCGCCTCCCGGAGCAGAGCAGGACAGGCCTGTGGAGAGTGGAGAGGCCTGCAGAGAAGGAGGAAGGGAAGAAAAGCAAAGGCCTTTCCTTTTGGATTTTTTGAGCTTTGGAGCTTTGGAGGCTTGGGATTGGAGGTTTGCAGACCGACTAATTGGTGGTTTGCAGACCAACTAATAAAGGTCGGAGCTGCCATTGGAGGCTTGGAGGTTTGGTGGTCAAGGCTGCTCTTGAATCTGGGTATCTAGCCCAGGACAAGGTAGTTGCAGGCCCCTTTCAGGTGTAAATAGTATAAATAAATTTGTTTGTTATCTTTAACTGTGCCTTGATGGATTGTCTCATTCTTTAGTGGTCATAATTATACACAGCCTAAAATGCTTTGCAGATGGTCGGTGAAATAAAACAAGATCTCTCTGCTCATTCATTAAAGAAATTTAGAAACCCCCAATAGAACATTTAAAATTATTTTAATGGTATGTAGCCAAGCTCAACTCTAGAACAACCCCAGTTTACAGAGATGAGAATGTCTCTGAGTAAGAATATAACATCCCAGATCCAAGAGACTCCAAGACACCCAGTTAAAGGACCTAGGAACTTTATTACAGCCCCTTGGGGTCCACTTCCTACCACTGGGAAAGTAGGAGAACCGCCTGGAGCTCAGGGTAGGATCGGTTTTTATCGGGGTAGGTTACATAGAGTTATATGGACAAGCCCTGCAAGGCAGGTTTGGCACATTTTCATTGGTTATGGTTATATGACCTTTAAATTCATTTGTTCTTTATGATAAATATCTTATGTAATAATGTGTATAGGCCATCCAGATTGGGACCACTCAGCAGTGGGGGTCTTCAATTGGAGGACAATGGTGATGTCACCTGTGGGCTTAAGGCCTTGTTACTGAGGCAAGCCAGCAAGTATACAGAAGCAAAACATAGCAAAAACATAGCCTGAGTCACAGGAGCATAAGCAAAACATAATCTTGATTTGGTTAGCATGATGATACTATCAATGTTATTGACACTATTACAGAAATGATTTTTATTATAAGCTCCTGACTAATACAGCAGCTCAGTGAAGTTGGTGATAAGCCTCAAGGTTGTCAGTAGCCTTCTGCAAAGCTGCCAGCTTGGTAAACTTGAGTGAGGGAGAGATGTTCTTTTGTTTTTAAGCAAGGATGGAAAAGAGGCTAAGGCTGACTACTGGTCAGCCTTTGTCTGGAGTTTTTCTTTACCAAGAGGTTTTGCCCTTTATCAATAATTTTGTTCTGTTTTCTGAGTTCACATTTGAATTCTCATGGATATCCTTTTCCAAGGGAAAGGGAGGGGGCTCAGGGGAGAGAGTACATTTCCAACAGCAGGAGGGACTGAGGCCAGACAATAGTAGGAATTTTCTGCCAGTGAGTAGCAGCTCAGATATTACAAGACAATATTAGAATTGATACCTAAGAGATACCAGACCGTAAGTGGGCCTTTAACATCCTGTAGCATTAGGACTAGAGGTGCAGAGCCCTCCATAACAAATCCTGATTTCTTGCTTAAAATGAGAATCATGAATTTCCCTGCCATGAGGTAAATAAACCTCAATAGAGCTCAAAGATAGTGATCTCTCTGGGGATGTGAAGGAACTAGTCAATATGGAAGGGTCAAACCTATGCTTGGATGAAAGTACCTGAATTTACACATAATACAGAAATCTGTTCGACCATGATAGTTTCTTTCGAATCTCAGCAAGGATTTTGGGGAAAGACTCTGGGAAGCATCCAGGGCCCAGGTGATAGTGCTAGGAAAGGTAGTTTCTATAGAAGATGAACTTAGGAGCAAAATTTTTGTGGTTTATTTTATTTTTTGGTTTTGGGTTGTTTTTTTTTTTTGGTTGGTTGTGGGGTTTGAACTCTGGGCTTGGGAGCTGTCCCTGCACACTTTAGCTCAAGGAGAGCGCTCTACCATTTGAGCCACAGCACAACTTCCAGTTTTTGAGTGGTTATTGGAGATAAGAATCTCAAGGACTTTCCTGCCCAGGCTGGCTTTGAACCTCGATCCTCAGATCTCAGTCTCCTGAGTAGCTAGGATTACAGGCGTGAGCTACTGGCGCCCAGCAGAATTTATGTGTTCAGGTAAAGAAGAGACAACAAAATATATAGAGACGTCACAAAGTATGAGAAGGGAGCAATATGAAGGAGCTTTCATATAAACATATATAAAATTTGCAAGGAGGATTTTTTTTTGAGCAGAATGTTAAAAGTGAGAGAAATCTGACCATTTGTATAAAACATAGGTGCACAATTAAAAAAAAAAAACATAGGTGCAGGGAACCTGATGGAACTCTGAATGTGATAAATAAAAACAAAACCATCCTTAGACACATAAACAAATTGCAAGATAAAGTAGTCATACTAATGAGGAGTAGTCATACCAATGAGGAAAAAGCAGATTAGCCTCCAAAAGGGACAATCAACATAAACACTGATTTTCATTAGTAAGAAAAGAGGTGTTGTTTTTTTAATAGTACTAAGTGACAAGATGTAGTCTAAGCTACATTTTTAATTCTTAAGTGAAGGATATTTTATTTCCAGAAAAGACACTGCCAAATTTACTTACAACATCTAAAAGGAGTATAAGTTGGCTAACATTCCCATTGCCCTTGTGGGTTTTTTTTTGTATAGAAAAGTCCATAATGGAGATGAAAACTAATGAATGTAGTAGAATCTACTACTTCTGGGAAAATTGTAACAGTCCAAGTAGTGGGACATACTTCCTTTAGGAACTGCTATCTGTCCTGATGAGGAGAATGTTAGGGTTTCTTTCCCCCTAAGAATGTGCCAATTATGTAAAAGAAAAACTTGATTTTAAATAACTTTTCTTTCGGTAACACAGAGGGTTAAAAAAAAGGAAGAGGCTGTATAATTTTAAACAGTAAAATATTAACAATAAGTATTTTTCTTTAATTATTTTATGTATAACTGTAAACTCAAAACATTACTATCTTTGGCTACTAGGTCTGTCCTTAGAGCAGGAAGAGATGATTACACAGGTGAAATTTGTTGTTTTAACTTAAGGACAAGCCCATTCTTCCCTCTGTAAGTCTGTTGTGTCCTGTAGGGAGTTTAACTGTCTCTACCTACTAACTGGAATTAGTAATTTCCTACCTACATTTCTAATTACCTACCTATATTAATTACTTTGACAAGTGAAAGTTGTACCATGTTTGTGGGGAGGCAGTTCCACTTCCCTCTAAGACTAATTTGTTTTCTAAGTCACCACTGGAGCTAGAGTAGCACAGTGCTTAGCCAAGACAGTTCTTATCACTCTCATCACCCATCTTGTTATCACCTGGACATTTAAACAAAGCTGGCTGAACCAGAGCAGCAGTTTTGTTCTGATTAATGCTAATTCCCAATCCCTGTCTAATTATAGGCAATGCAAAGGTGGCGCCCTAATTAATCAGTTGCATGAAAGTCAGTTTGAGTCATGGAAACTTACGCCGTGGCAAAGAACTGAACTAAGATCCTCACAATATTTTTGTTTTCCTTTCCATTGACAAACCCTTTAGCTAGTGGTTCTCAACTCTGAATCTTAATCAACTGATATAAAAATAGAGGATGCTGTAAGAACTTAGAAAAACATGACTTTTTCCTGGGGCCAAATAGGAGGAAGGAAAACACTTTGCAGACTAATCAAGGGTGAATAGAAAAAAGAAAGAAAGAAAGAAAAAACAGAAACAGAGATACAGAGCCGGATGCCGAGGTGTAGGAAAGCAATTGATTCACACTGTTTACTGTTTCGATTGTCCATTGGAAAGGGTGGGATATGAGGCCTATTTATGAATGATTGGCACATATAAGGAGTCTTGGTTTTATGCTATAAGAAATTCAGAAGTAAATAACAAATGCCAGTGACTCTGTAGATATATATTCCATATATCTACATATATTATATTTATATATTTCCTATATTTTAATATATAATTATATGCAATTATATAAATATTTATATATTATTGTATATTTACTGTGTCAATTAAAAATAAAAACATTCTAAAAAAAAGAAATTCAAAGAAACTAATGTATTTTAAACATGGGAAAATGCTATGATCTAAATGTTTATGTGCCCATAGAATTCGTTTGTTGGAACCCAATCACCAGTGTGATAATATTAAGAATCAAGGCAGGCCCGTGGGAGGTGAATAGGCCATCAGGTCTCCACATTCTCCAATAGGACTCACACTTTTATTAAACAGATTCTAGAGCTTACTCACTCCTCCCATCATTCAAGCACATTTCCAAAGTTCCATCCCTGAGGACTGGGCCTTACTGGATGCCATATCGATCAGCAGTGTTGGACCTTACACTTCCCAACATCCTGAACAATTATTAGTAAACTTCAACTATCATCTAAAGTATTTTTATTATAGCAGCCCAAACAAAGATACAAAATGTAAGTCACATTTATTGACCACATAATCAACATTCATTTCCAAGTTCATATTTCCTTGCCTATTTCTCTTTCCGGAAGCTGAATGGATATGAATATTACATATATATGTTTATATGCAAGGTTCACATCTGATGTATACATATGAAAGAAAATTGGCACCCTCATCATTGTGGCTTCCTGTCTTTAAATTTGGAGGCCTCAAAATAATATGTTTGATCCTATAGGGAAGGCCAAGAGAATCACTGAGACAGCCACATGCCCCTCAAATTTGTAGATATTGATGGAAACTTCATGCTATATACCTTCAGGCTTTTGTTACAATAATAAAAAAAATACTCTATGATCTAAGTTACATGCAGCCCAAAGCATCCCTAATTACAGAGAGTGAGATTTTTAAATTTACTAAGATATGATATTCATAAATTAATTAAATTTATTCTAGAATATAATAGGGACTCTAGATTAGTATTACTTTGTAAACAACATTGCAAAGTATTCAGGCCTTCCATATCACAGATACTTGATACTCCTTCTAATCTCTGAGAGTACTCTTTGTTACCAACATACCAATATTTACTTTGGGTTGATCAAAGTTTTAGTCACTGGTAGTTTTATAGGACTCCTTCCTTCAACATTATGTTTGGTTTCTTGTGCATTCTTCACTTAAACTCACAGTACAGACTTCTTTTCATTCTGTAATATTTCAAGTACTGGATCTTTACTTTGTGTGATCCAAGTAGAATTCAGCCATGTTTCTACTGATCAAGCAATAACTCTTAATAAAAACTGATTTGTACACGTATCATTTGCGATTTTGGTTAACTTGCCCTATTCTATCAGCATGCCATAATATTACTGGATTTTTTTTAAAGATTAAATATAAAATCATTCTCATACTCTTTTTTGGGGGGGGAGGTCCAGTCGTGGGGCCTGAACTCTGGGCCTGGGTGCTGTCCCTCAGCTCTTCAGCTCAAGGCTAGCGCTCTACCACTTGAGCCACAGCGCCACTTCCAGCTTTTTTCTTTTTGCTTATGTGGTGCTGAGGAATCGAACCCAGGGCCTTATGCATGCAAGGCAAGCACTCTACCACTGAGTTACCTTCCCAGCCCTCATTCTCATATTCTTGTCACAAAGTCTGAGCCATTTCTATGTATTATAAACTACAAACGTTTTCCTACTGTCTTATTTTCCTTTTCCCAGGCAGCATTTGACATTCTAAAAGGATTCTTCAAGTTTGTTCTTTCATTTATTTAGAATACTCCTCTAACCCTCTCTCAATGGGCCCTGTCCATTGGTACTGCCATTCACCATATGTGATCCTCTGACCAGAGTCCAGTCAATAAGTTAGTACCATCATGTCACTTTGAGAGAAGCACATGACATTGTGCAGGTAAATGCAAAGTTCTCTGCTGGTGTTTGTAGCAGAGTAAAGGATAAGTTACTAATATAAGAATTTTATTTTGATATCAACTGGAAGGTGCAGAGACTTCTTTCTTCACAAGGAAGTCAGTCTTCCATCTCCACTGCCTTTCTTAAATACAGAAGAAATCATGAAGCTCACGAACTCTGGTTTATCCTCCTATGAATAATGCAGGCCCTTTGCACAGTAAGAGACTTTATTTCGTGGTTCTTTGCCTCTTCATCTTATCATACAACTCCCCCATTATAGACATCCATGATGATGTTAAGTCAGGTCTAGATGATTAGGTCTAGGTACTATTTCCATGTACAAAAGTGCACATAGATTTTCTATCCTTGAGTTCCTGTTCTATTTTCCCTGTGAATCACCTGTAATATGCAGATAATAATAATTCTATGAGGGCAGAAGAATGGGGACCCAATTTGATGGGACTATGGTCTTATCAAAAGAGGATGAAGTAGGATATTCAGGCAACTCAACTGAAGCCCGGATATTTGGCCTCACGATGTGATACCCTGTGCCTCTTTGGGAATCTGCAGAGGATACCCACCAGCAAGGAAGAACCGATGGGGTTGCAGCTATCCTGTCTTGAACTTGCCAGCCTTTGGAACTGTGAACTATAGAAGCCTTTATTCTTTATAAATGTCATGGTCTGTGATGCTGAGTGATAGCACCAGAAAACAGACTAAAACACCCTAATTATCAGGATACCTTTTGCTCTTTGCTTGTGCTTACTGTTCCAACTTTACTGAGTGCCAACAAACATATGGGTGATGCTAAAGATAAAAAAATAATATTTCTCAGCTCACAGAGAGACTAGAAAGATTATGTCATCTCACATAGTTTGTAACAATGACAAGCACATAGAAATTGCTACAGCGAAGTTAGGCTTTTTTTTAATGTGTTATTCCTTTGATTAATGTATCTAATTAAGATAGGTATACCTTTCAGTGACAAATGCTATTTTTTTTCTGATCTTATGTTCAAGTCCTGTGTTGAAGCTGCTAGTGCATTTAAACAAATGAATAAATTAGTACTAAAAGGTTCAAATGACACTCGTCCAAAGAGAACAGAACAGAAATAATAGAATAGTAGAAATGGGTTTGGAGAAATTGAGGCTAGAAGGGCATTTGATTATTTTTAAAACAATGCACAAGAGAATGGAACTAAGTGAAATAATAGAAAGGGAAATACAGAAAGAAAACATGGTGAAGAAAAACAAAAAGAAGAAAATAAAGTCGCTTGTTCCTTTAAGCAAACCTTGGCGTTAATGAATTTAGTTTCCTGTGGATTGTGGCCAGAAGAAAATTAACAGCCAATCCTCACTGGATGCTGAGGTCTAGAACATCGCCAAGTCAATAAAAGTGATTTGTGACATGCTAAGGAGAAGGACATTGGGATTTGGTATTATTAAGCATCTGAGACAATGGCAGAATATAATCAGTTGGGGGAGGTGAAGAATGAACAGATCATACTCAAGACCCGACAGAAACTCAACGAGCAGTAATAACAATGGAATGGATGTGCTGTTCACTGAATTTAATTCAGTGGAGTGATAAAAGAGATGTAAGAACAGAAGAAAAATACAGAAACAGAAAGAGAAACAAAAGGAGAAAGTCTGCACTTTACAGCCTCTATCAGGATATAATATGGCTTTTTTGTGCCAAAAAAAAAAAAAAAAAAAACTTGGCTTTGAATTGTAACCATATGTCACTAGACAAGTTGCTTAAATGTTCTGCCTCCCAGCTTCCTCACCTGAGGAAAAGAAGTCATTGTAGAGGATTGTTACAAATTTGAGTGAAAAGATATTGTGTTTTCCCTGACTATTCACAGTGAGCTCTCCATCAACTTTAGCTCTCTCCCAACTCCCTTTTATAGTAAAAAGCATGACATTGAAAAAATAATTCAAATGATCTTGTTTCAATTACACCGAAAGTGAAGAATAACTAAAAGACATCTGGAAGCTCCAAAAATTGAAAGGTTAAATTGCATAATCTCTATGATGTTCTTATTGGTATATGTGGGTTAACCATAGTCCTTGATTGGCTTTATATTAGTAATATATATATATGTATATGTATGTATATTCATTCCTGACTGGAATGAATGGTGTGAATAACGTACCACAGGTGCTTCACTGCCTTTCCCGAGGCTCTCAACACACAGACTTCTGCAGGAATTGCTTAGTACGCTAATACACAACACTACATTCACATTCCAAACACCACACCCAAGAGAGGTTTTTGATTCATCCTTTCCCTCAGCTCTTATATCCAATTCATCTGTAAGTCCTTTTCATTTTACCACCAAAGTTTGTCTCTAATTTTTCATGTTTACCACCACTCTGTTCTATATTCCCTAAATGATCTGGCCTGTACCTAGGGATATCACATGCCACTTCCTAGCAGGCTCACTGACCTTTGACTGTTCCAGAACATTCCACACTTGTCTTCCTTTGTGGCTCTGGCATTTGCGATTCTCTTTGTCTGGAAATCACTCACCTAGGTTCTGACACAGCTGACCCTGCTCTTCCCGTAATTCTCAGACAAGCCTTTTCTGAAAACCAATGTAAACAAGTCCTCCCTTTTACTTTCCATCACTCGCACAACCCGTAATTATTTATTGATTTATTGCTTTTACTTCTCTGGCTCTCCCACTAAAATTTAGGCTGTACCAGGGTAGACTGTTTGTCTTATTTCTCTTTCTGCTAATGCCTGCATGTGGGCACACACATTTCTACATGTACTCCAGCCCTCTGGAGAGGCAATCAAAAGGTTGCCTTCTTTTAATTTTCCCATCATTTTTAAATATTTGCATTTTGTTGTTTCTGTGGTTATTCAAGCCAAACTTAAGATTACTTTCTCCCACAGTAATTAGTTCCTTCTGGGAAAACTTTGTAGAAAAATTCTTTGCAGTTATGCCCAATCCAAGTTCTGGTTTTATGTTAATTAAAAAAAACTCACTATCCCTTATATTATATCTCAAACTGGCAAAAATATTGATTGACAGGCTAAAACTCATGTCCCTGTCTTGGAGCAGGAATTGATACAGGGATTAGAAAACCCCAACACAGAGCAAGAAATCCAACTGACTGCTACAAATTTGAAGTCCTAAAGCACCCAGACCAGATGGTTTAAACATGCCTCTTTATTAATAGCTTAGAACAAAGAAGAAAATAACTCCCTTGCTATGCACCATGTTTCAAGTGGTTTTCAAGATGGGAAATAAGGTAATAAAAGCCAGGTGAATAAATACCATTTTTTCTTGTTGAAAGTACAGGTGATATTTTCAAGTAGCTGTTAGGTTTTGGGGAAAAGATAACGGAAATATATGATCTAATTTTGCCATTTTGAAACTTGATTTTTCTTTGAAAAAATTACATAAATGAAAATAGTACAATATTTAATAGTTTTATCATAAATGTTATCTTGTATTAATTACCTTGTGCTATGTAACAAATTACCTCTGAATGCGTAGCTTAAAAGTAACTATTTCTATACTTAGGAATTTGGGCAAAGTCTAATTGGATCCTTGGCTCAAAGTCCCATAAGCTAAAATCAAGATCCTACTTGGTCTGTGGAATCTTAAGGCCTAAGGGAGGAAGTATCTACTTCTGTACTCTGGTGACTGCTAGCAGGATTTAGTTCTACATGGCCCAAAGCCACTATGGTCCTAGAAAGACCTAAAGCCGGATGCAGGCAGCAGTTGTCTGCCCCAAAGATAGGGAAGGGAAGGAGAACAACAGAATAGGGAGACAAAGGGCAAGGGGAGAACCAATACCACAGCAATATTCACAAGACAATATCTTAGAAATGATCTCCACAACATAGCTGGGGAGGGAGGAGAAAAATGAGGAAACGGGTAACAAGTTTGACAAGAAATGTGAGTATTACCTTACTTATGTGACTGTAACACCTCTGTACATCACCTTGACAGGAAAAAAGAAAAATTAAAAAAAAGAGTTGTTAACATTGTGAGTGCAATTCACACGAATGGAATTAATTGAATATGTGTTCCCTCTTTATATGCAGCTTCGTGCTGGTGTTCTTTCCACTGATTCTCCCCAGCCTTTCTTTCCAGTCAGGTGCCTCCAATTTTCTCATGCCTGGTCAGATTCCATTTATTTGCCTGTCTTCTGTTCCTGCCTGTCCACTGGTCCACGTGCCCAGGATGAGTGGCCCTTCTGGCCAGGCGCTGTCCACCTGTGCTCTCTGGATCAGCAGTTTTGTGACCTGCTGCCACCTTGTGCCTTGGTACTGTCAAGAGAAAGAAAGAGTTAGAACCATGACCTTGGTATTTAAGAGTTAACGTTCGTGGAATCATTGAGAGTTGTGCTTTAGACAGAAGGGAAGAAAACAAGTAGAAACAGAAATCTCTCTCCCTCCCTCTCTCTCTCCCTTTCCTCCCTCCCTCCACTCTTCCTCTCTTTCATTCAGCGTATCTATTTCCTAAAATGTCAAAGGTTTACTTAGGAATTAGCATTTACTTACAATTACTTTAGAATGTGTTGGGAGGATTAAGAAACATAAAAACTTCTACATTAAGCCTCAAATATATGACCAATTCATCACCAACAGGATTTGACAAAATAAGTGACCCATCATGCTATTGTACAAGTCATTTCCTGATGTTTTGGTACTGGTCAAGATAGGAATAAAATTATGTTATTTCCTTTAAATTCTTTTTTCCATGCCAGCCTTTAGTGAAAGTCAAATAAGAGCATAAGTGCCTGAGATCAAACCTCCTACTGGCACATAAACAAAAAAAATAATTATTATATATTATTCATATATGTGTATATATATACAAATACATATATGTGTATATACACCCACATATATACACATAAACACACATACTTAATACTTTAATAATTAAATTCATTCTTTACATATGACTTTCTCTTCCTTATAATTCTTTTTTTTTAACCAGTCCTGTGGCTTGAACTCAGAGCCTGCACCCTGTCCCTGGGCTGCTTCTTTTTTTTTTCCCCCAAGCCTAGCATTCTACCACTTGTGCCACACCAATACTTCCAGCTTTTTCTGTTTGTGTGGTAGTAAGGAACGAAACCCAGGGCTTCATGCATGCTTGGCAAGCACTCTACACTAAGCCACATTCCCAGCTCACTTGTAACTTTGAAACAAATTTTATATTAGCTGTTTTCTTGTTTTCATTTGCTAAATCTAGGAAACATACTAAAATTTTCATTTATTTTTTTCTCCCTAAAAACAAGTTGTTGTATGTATCTTTATAAATTTAGAAGTTTTTTATCAAAACTTTAGAATTCACAAAATATAATTATATAGTTATATTTTTATTTTATTTTATTATATATTTATTTAATTTATATATAAATATACAATTATATAAGTGTAGTTTCTGTTTTGTTTTGTTGTTTTTCTATTTGTGCTCACTTGGTTAATAATGTTTCTATATTTTATGTGGGAAATCATTGACAAAGGGGTAGAATTCATTGAGAATTAACTTGCCCAGACATTGTTTCATTTTTAATCACAGAAATTTGAAGATAGAATTATAAAATGCACATCAAATCTTTTTCTTTCTGAAAATTCCAAATAAATATTTCATGTACTAACAAAACAACTAAATAAATAAATCATTTTCTTCCTTAAGTCATCAGCTGGAAGAAAATTATTCCATTGTATCTTCTGATAACTGTAGCAAATATCTAGAATATTTTAAAACCCTGGCCTTTTAAACATTGCTATAAATTTTTAGAATAAATGATGTAAATGGCTCTTGCTTTGTTTGCTTTCTCTTCTGATGTTGTGATGGATTACATTTGGGGAAATGGTCATCTTGAGGATCCTAGGAGGAAATTGGCAGAGTGAAGTCATCTCTGTTTATTTGCACTCATGTTTATCTCTTGCTGCTATTACCATAGCAGCCCTGTGGACAGTTTCCACTCTTAGACCTTCCAAGCCCTCCAGACTCCATTCTCTGCTGCTAATATCATTTCCTCTTCTTGCTGAGCCAGTCAGAGTGAATCCATGTGTACCTTTTAACATCTCTCTACTATGATTTTCAACATCAGAGCAATATCAGTGAAAATTAAAATATGTCTTATTGAGAGAAACAAACAATAATTTTGAGAATAAATCATTCCCTAATAGAAAACCATAACCAATTTCAGTGTAATGAAGTGGATTGTGTCAGCAGACTTATTTTAGAGACCTCAAAACCAACAGTCTCTCCTTTTAGTCCCCATACAGTGGCTTAATTTTGCCTGTAACTACCAGACTGTCTCTACTCTGTGGTTGTCCTACAACTAGGGACAAACATATACCTAGTTCCTTTTCAGACTCAGTCTCTCACATAGTGACTTACCTAATTTGTTGCCTTTACTCTATGAGTTCTAACAGATCGAATAAGATTAATCACTGTTGCTGCATCTTACATATTTCTAGATCTATGATCAGCACTCTCCCCTGTAATTTCAGCTTCCTGAATTTGCTATAAACCTGACTGTTCTTTGAGACTACATCTCAGTTGCTATTTACACACTCTATCTCAGGGCTACAAGGAAAGCATACAATGCTCTTTTCCACATCCAAGCCCTTTCCTTCAAAAAGCTACATTCTCTGAGCCTTCTTATTTGCCATGCTCTAATTCCTTCACTATTATCTACTGACCCTCCTCCTAGACTTCTCTCAGGAGATTGCTTTTGGTCAATGTATTTTTCTCTATCCCAGTAGTTGTCAGTATTCGTTGTGATTTTGTGTATTACAAGAATGACATAACCTGACTCGTATGGTCATGGCCCCACAATTCCAATCAGCTTTTCCTCCATCCTTAGTCAGCCACTCACCAACCTACATAGCCTAGACCTTGCCAGTCACTTCTAGTATGTTTATTCCTCTGAGTTTGCACTTTCACTACACTACCATTTCAATACCACTTCCTAGCTTTCTAGTTCACTTGTTCAACTACACACATTGTAATCATTCTTTGACCCTTTGGGCTTTGAGCGATTTATTATTCCTTTTCTTTTCACATTCCTTCTTCCAAATTTAGATTTTATGGACTATCACTTCTATAACCACAAATTTCTCCTCTTCTTACTTTCTATTGACATGTCAAAACTTCAGCCTGTTTGACCACATATCTGTACAAAAATTTGAAGCCTGTACTAAGAGAATGATATGTAGGACCAATACAATGACTGGTTATGTTCAAATTCATGATCATAACTCCCAAAAGGGCATCTAACAGTAATCAGCAATCCTATTTCATTTCCTTGTGCGTTCACTTTGTCACTGTTTACAGCACTTCCTTAGCTCACTTCAGATGAAGTTTTTCACTGTTCATCAACAGTATAGAATTGGGGACTTTCTCTTCTTCCTACATCCAAGTAGAAAAACCTACCTCCTTCTCAGATCCTCTGCTGCCTTATGTTGTTCTTCCTCCATGTCTTCCTCTCCTTGTATCTTGGATCCCATCTCGTCTCTCCTCACACACTTGATCCCTTTGATTATATCCCAGCTCTCTCTCTTTCTCTCTCTCCTTCTCCCTCTCTCTCTTTCTGTATCTCTCTCTCTCTCTCTCTCTCTCTCTCTCTCTCTCTCTCTCTCTCTCTCTCTCTCTCTCTCTCTCTCTCACACACACACACACACACACACATCACCATTTCTTCTTTTACACAGGATCATTTATTTAGTACAACGAATACACTCAATTGTCTAGTATTTAAAAGAAACAAATACCTTCCTTGAAAGACACCAGCAAATGGGTTCTATACTTGCTGCTTCCATTTCTCCATCCCATTCTATCTTTAGGTAACATTGATAGAAGGTAGAAGGTAGAAAAGAAATAAAAATAACACAAAGGACCCAGAGAGTGTGTAGAATACTGGGTCAATGTTTGTACATTTTGCTGAACTTACTGGTCCACCATATTCCTTAAGGAATGATGGATTATGGTTGAGGTGACTTCCAGGCTCAGGGGCCAGTAGTCCCCAGTGACTATCCAAACAGTTACTTTTCCAACTCTAGAGGTTTAACAGAGGTAGCAATTACATCTCATTACAGTTGTGGTTTCATGGACACACCTCTCCTTAAATCACTATCTTGGCCCTGAGGATACCTTTATAGGTGAACCATTACCCATGCTTTCCAATTTCTAGGTAAATTATTTTCATATTCTTAGCATAATCAATAAATAGCAAACAATACGACTACACATAATCTGAAGCCTGAGACTCAGGTACTTGGTTGCTTGGTTAAGCAGCCCACATTCAACTTCCTCCAGGAATGTACTATTTTGCTTTATGCCTAGTTCTGCCTTAATAAAAATTTAGCTTTTGCTTGAATAAACCTGCCCTATTAAAGACTCCTCTGTTTCCTGGATGAAGAATAAGAACTCATATTCTTCCTGACATCAGTGTGGTTTCTGTGTCTACCGTTCTACAGAAATGCTCCTTTCCAAGATCACAAAAGACTTCTAGGTCATTTTTTTTGTCTTCATCCTGACCTTTCTGCAGTTTTTGATAACTCCAGTCCCGAGGTCTTTTTTTCTACCCTCAGAACTTTTAGTCTCAGCCTATTTTGCTGGCTCCTTCTCCTTCTTCTAATAAATTTTCCTTTTATGATCTTCTTTACCTATGATGATACTGTCTCTACAAGTGACTTCATCCACATCTCCAGCTTTGAATAGCATTCATGTGCTGCTTACTCTCAGATTTTCTTCCTCACTGCTTGCTGCTGAGCTCTAGACTTAAATATCCATCAGTCCATGCAGCTCCACCTCAACGTTGAGTGAACATCTAAAACTTGACTTGTCTTAGGCCTTCCATGCCCTTCAAAATTGTCTACCTTCCAGTATTTTCCAGTTTCAATACTGGAACCATCATCTACCCAGATAATTAAGCCAGAATTGTAAGGAACACTTTGATTCATCTTTTTTCCTTCTCCTCACTTCAGTCAATTGGCGCGGTCATTCCTTCCTCAAAGTATTTCTACAACAGAACTAGGTCTCTTCTTAGTGCTAACAATCACCCTCTTGCAAGGCATTGCAGTACACTGTACAATGAGTTTATTCTTCTATTGCTGCACTTATGCAATCTATTTTGCACAAAAGAGTAAGGAAGAGTAAGCTATTCCTATGCAAATTAGATTTTGTATATATTAGATCTTCAATATACAGACTCCAAACCATCTTAGCCTTACCTCTTCTCCACTAAGGTTCAGTCTACCTGTCACCTGCTCAAGGTGGCCTGTTCTCTCCCTCCACACCTGCATACACATCAACTGCACTTTCTTGGAGCCATGGAGCAGCCTGCTCTTTCCCCCTCTTATTCATGACTTGATATCACCTCCCCTACTACACTATTGGCTTATTTTTCCTTGTCTCTTTCAATATGCTGTAAAGTAGAGCATCAATTTGAGAGTTTTAAAGCAGGGAATATGTCTATTGTACTCATGACTCTATCTCAGGAACCTAGCATAGTGCTTAGCAAATAATTACTAATATAAATACATTACTCTCCCTATTATGTCTCTCTTCCCTTCATACTTAACATTGCTCTGATGGAACCTTTTTCATGTGTAATTAATACTTACTGACTTAGGCAAAAGTTTTAGTCAATACAGATCAATTGACCCATATTTGATGAACACAAGGTAAATAAGATAAATGAGCAATTTTGTAGTCTGTACAAGATTGAGACATAAAAGCATTTTGTAGGTAGATTTTGTCTCACAGTGCTGTCCTCACACTTGCATATGAGATAGTGATGGATACTCAAAAAGATAAAGCTGATTTTGTCTATTTATTTATACAATAAATATTTGTTAAGCCTTCTGGGGTCAAAGGCCTTAGGCCAGGAACCAGTAATACTAAAGAGAAGACCCGAACTGGTAGCTTACAGGAAAACAGACTCTACACAGTTAATTACAAGTGCTACAAATAGGAAACTCTGAAAGAACAGTGAGATAGATGACTGCTTTTCATGTAGGTCTTCTCCATGGCTTGTCCTGGTCAGGGGGAGACCAACTTCCTTAGGCTTCATCCCTGTGAATTTCCAGTGATCTGGCTTCCCTGTGGATTCACAATATAGATGGGCTAGTGGGGATTGAGGTTAGAGTAATTACTACCAATTCAAATAAAAATTAAAGAGATAACTAGAAACATCTACTAATATGTGTTTGTGAATAATAGTATTTTAATGGGACAGAGCATACCTTAGCAAACTACAAACATATTCAAAGAGGCAAATTGAAGAATAAAAACAAAGAAGGTTGTATCTGGTAACTTTGAAACAGCCATTTGTCCACAGTGACTAATAAATAACAAGAGTAGTGTCAATCCACAGTGGTTCAGAGTTGTTGCACTGGCTTCCTTATCAGAATTATTTGCATATAAAGTTGTGGTGGTCCCTATATCACTTCACTTTACCAGTTAGACAGATGAGTGGTCATAATGTCAGCCTTGCTTTCCTAAGAACTGACTGGAAATAAGATATTCCATGAGAAAGAAATAGATGATAGAAGACATTTTCAGTTTAACAGTTTTCATGTTTCTCTCCTGTACTGGTTTCCCTTCATCCTGTACCTACTTAGAAAACCATCTTCCTTATCAGTTTCAAGTTGAAGTGTGCCACCCATTTCCTGTTAGATCTTGACTACCTCCAAGCAGGAGGCTGGGGAAATCCAACTTAATAGATGGGGTAAACCAAAAATAATTTTCCTGGCCAAAAGAAAATCATATTTAAGCAGCATGTGGAAGGGTGTTGCATCCCAGCCAGCACTCTTCACACCTGCTCCTTTTATCTCATATGAAGCATAGAAACATCTTTATCAGCATTGTTCTTTTTCTATGTATGTGCTGGTCTCGGAGCTTGAACTCAAGGTCTGGGCTCTGTCCCTGATCTTTTTGTGCCCGAAGCTGGTGCTTTACTACTTGAGCCACAGCTCTGCTTCTGCCTTTTTTATTTGGTAGTTAATTGAAGATAACAGTCTCATAGATTTTCCTGCCTGGGCTGGTTTAGAACCATCATCCTCAGATCTCACCCTTCTGAGTAGGTAGGATCACAAGCCTGATTCACCAGTGCCCAGATATTGTTCTTTTCTTGATCCTTCTCATCTACTACCCTCAACCAGCCCCAGCAGGAAACAGTGCCTTTTATTCCACTAGAATGGCTCATACAAGTCTTTCTGTCCCTTGAGACCTTTCCTCCTTTCCACTCTTCTTCCCTGATTTTTTAGAACTTGTTAGCATCTCTCAAATACTGCAGCCCCTGCCCACAAGGTGACAGGAATCCCTCAATCCTCCCTGCCCCTATCATTCCACCACTTCTGACTACTGACTGTTGCCATGCATTTGTAAACACTGTTTTCTTCTCTTGGGTTCTCATAATCTCACCTGTCCATTCTGTTGGAATCCTATCCAGTTTAAAATGCTATTTACCTTCCCTAAAGGTCTCTGCAGAAAGTCCTCACTTCCATTATTTTGTTGTTCTGATACTTTTCTTTAATCTTTGTAGTTCTGATGCTTTGTAGTTTTGATATATTTTTAGTGTCTTATTTATCAGCCAAGATTATCAGTTCTGAGAAGGCAGCATATCTGTGGAATAGAGAAGGAAGGAGAAAGAAAGAAAAAGAAATAAAGGGAGGGAGGGAGGGAGAGAAGGAAGGGTGGTAGGAAGGGAATGGAAGGAAAAAATATAGTCAGCCAGAATAATTATATGAAAATGGACCAGATAGAACGCCCTGGAAACAAACCAGCCCTACTCAGTGCCCTGCTACAGCTTCCTGTGCTTTCTTAGACCAACAGCTGCTGGGAAAAGAATCTCTTAATCTGCTAGGAATGAGAATGCATGGAAGGACAAAAGAAAGTCTCTCTACCCTGCACATATGAGTGAGAGCATATATCACTCTCTGTTCAAAAACTCATTCCCATACAGATGAGTTTCAACTTCATCTGAGGTAGATGTTTGGCATGGTTTTCTATGAATATGTAAATATATTTTTGTCAATTGTTATATAAGTTGTTCAAACATCAAAAGCCTCAAAGACGTAGAACACTGGGGAAAAAAATCCGTTGAATTTGAGCTATATTTTTTTAATCAAGAAAGCAGTCATCTAAGCAGTTTTTCCTATTTTCTATCTCACATATAACAAAACACCTCAACAGGAACATGAGAGACAGTATTCAGAAAGCAATTCCAAACACATTAAAAGAGCTGCCTTGGGAAAATGAGTCAAGTGAGTTTTTCCCTTCAAAGGCCACAGGGGGGAAAAAAGAAAAAGAAAGCAAGAAACACCCTTCTTATAGGGCAATAGGTTGAAAGGAGGATAAGAAGGGGAGCACAATATCTCATCTAAAATCTTGCAGGCAAAAAACGTTTATTATTGCAGGAAGCAGAAGGTGAGCTTAGCTTATAAATGAGATCCTGCAGACGAAGGAGATGTATCTTGCTGAAGTATTACTGAACAGAATGAACCTTTACAGTTTGGACTTGGAAGGCATAAACCATTGTCAAATAAATCTAAACTGATGCATTCATTTTTAATCAAAGAATACACGACATAGCTTGGCCACAATAATATGTAATTGTATCCTTGCCCTTCAGTTCTCAGGGGTCATATTACAAAGATTGCAAGTGGTTATATAAAAATAAATATTCTCATCTGAAGTGTTATTAATTTCATGAACGTTTCTCTGACACTGAGAAACAATAGAATACTCAGATATGAAAGCCCATCAATTTTAAATACAAGTTGACAGCTAAGAAAAAAAGCAGGTTAAAATGTTCTCTTTTAAATTTTATTTGTACATTGAAATTTCCTACCAAAAAATTGCCTTCAAGAGAAAAGACATAAATTTAATTGTTAAAAATAAAAGGAACTGACTAAACCTGGGAGTATTGTGGTGGAAATGGTCCTCAATATGAAAAATCAATAGTGCCAATTGAAACCCTGAATCCTAATGATTGTAAAAACAGATTTCAAAAGACGTTTCTCTTAATGTTACTTTCGATTTTTCACTACAGGTTTGTTTCCTTTGTTTCCTTTCCCTGGTTCTTTTTGGTTCTTTTTTTCTTTCCTCTCATGCTATTTTCAAAGAAGGATTTAAGTTAGATAAAATAAAGAATACTTAAGCAAGGAATGAAATTGACTTTACTATAGTTCTCCATGAAGGTATCTCCTAGAGGATTTCCTGCATCTTGACCATACAGCTGAGTGAGTGTAGGTGAGCCAGGCCTAAATTATAATGTTTTTGTCAATGACCAGGACCATCAGTTACTTCCCCTCCAATAATACCTAAAGTACCAGAGAAACTTTTAGTCTCTGTTGCATAACTGCATTCCCTGATTTAACCTAAGCATGATTTCCTTGAAGAAGCTCATTTCTTTCCACGGGACAGATATAATTAATCAAGTTAATAATAATTTTGACTTTTAAGATGATGTAATTTAAGAAGTACTGACTTTCAAAGATATATTACCTACAAGTTTGGTTTGTGTGTTGAAGTAAGCATTATAAAGTTAAGGCAATACAGGGAGCTGGTGTAATCCTGTAACTCCTGTAATCCTAGCTACTCAGGAGGCTGAGATCTGAGGATCACAGTTTGAAACCACCCCAGGAAGGAAAGTTCATGACACTCTTAACTCCAATTCATTACCTAAAAACTGAAAGTGAAGCAGTAGTGGCTGAGCCTTGAGCAAGAAAACTCAAGGACATTACCCAGGCCCTGAGTTCAAGACCTAGATGTCACCAAAAAAAAAAAAAAAAAAAAGGTTAGGGAGATGATGGAACATGTAACATTGATCAAGATACATTGTACTTAGCATGTCGAATTTCTATCTCTTTATTCAACTACTTTATAATAATTTAAAAATAAACTTAAAGAGAAGCCAGGGACTGGTGGCTCACTTTTGTAATGCTAGCTACTCAGGATGCTGAGATCTCAGGATCATGGTTCAAAGCCAGCTCAGGCAGGACAGTCCATGACACTCTTACTTTCAACTAATCACCAGAAAACCAGAAGGGGCACTCTGGCTCAAAGTGATAGAGCACTAGCCTAGAGCAAAAAGAGCTCAAGGACAGCACCCAGATCCTGAGTTCAAGCCCCATGACCAAAAAAGAAAAAAAAAGTTAAGGAGAACACAGGCTGGCAGTTTCACGAAATTTTAAGTATCAAGTTATCATCTACATAGATATCACACTGCTCAAAATATCTGTTCATGAAACTTGAAAACAGATACTCAAGCAAACACATGGGCATGCATGCTACTTGCAACACTATTCAAATGGCCAAAGGTGTATAGCCCAAATGTCCATCAACAGATGAAGGAATGAACAAATGATGGCATATAAATGCAAAAGAATATTATTTCTCCATGAAAAGGAATGGAGTGAAAACACTTGTTACAAAAAATAGATCAACCTTGAAAACATTATACAATGTGAAAAAGACCACTCTGGAAAGTAGTATGGAGGTTCCTCAAAAGACTACACATAGAGCTCCCCTATGACCCAGCAATCCCACTCCTGGGCATTTACCCAAATGACCACAAAAAGAGCCATACTAAAACTACCAGCACAACCATGTTCATTATTTACCATAGCTAAGATATGGAACCAACCCAGATTTTCCTCAGTACATGAGGGATCAAGAATTCTATGCTTCCATCAGAAAGGATGACATCACCCCATTTGTAAGGAAATGAAAAAACATGGAAGGTCATGTTAAGTGAAATAAGTTAGACCCAAAGAAACATAGGCTCCATGGTTTTTCTTATTTGTAATAATTAGTATCCACCTAGGATAGTCCAAGCAAAGGATCACAATTACTTGATAGCTATGTACATATGACCATATAAAATGATGTTAATCAAAATGAACTCCAAGATATGGAAACAAGAGGTTTTTCTTTGTTGTTGTTGTTTCCAATATACTGTGTGTACTTATTTCTTTTATTTCATTTTTTTCCTCTGGTTTATCCCATTGTCAGGGCTTGTATATATGTTTATCTGATTGGGAAAGGGAAGAGGAAGAACAAAGTAGTGAGACAAAGGACAAAGGGTGAGCCAATGCAACAGCAATATTCACAAAACAACATGTTGAAAATGAACTTTACACTTGGAAAAAATTGTATTAAGTGAAGTAAGCCAGACCCAAAGAAACATAGGTCCCATGGTTTCCCTTATTTGTAATAACTAGTATATGTCTAGGACAATCTTACTAGATAAGCAGAAAAGGTCAAAAAATGGGTTGACCCACTGTAATAATGAGATGTATAAAACACTATGTTGAAAATGAACTTTACAAATTGGGGGGGGGAGGAGTAGGGAAGGTGGGGAGGGAAGGGATGATAGGGGAAAAACAAAGGAGGAGGTAACAATGCTCGGTAGGAAAGGTACTCACTATCTTACCCATGTAACTGTAACTGCTCTGTATAGTATCTTTACAAGTATATATATATTCATATATATATATATATATATATATATAAAAGAAAATGAACTTTACAACTTGGGGAGGTACTGGGGGAGAGGGAAAGTGGGAGAAAATGAGGGAGGGGGTAACAATGTTTGACAAGAAATGTAGTCACTACTTACTTATGTAACTATAACCCTTCTATATCACCTTGACATTAAAATTAAATTTTAAAAAGTCACACATTGTATAATTACATTTATATGAAATATCCAGGATAAGTAAATGCATAGAGACTGATGTGGATTGCTACTTCACAGGTATCAGGAATGGGAAGCAACCGTTGAATGGGATCAGGGTGATGAAAATATACTAAAACTAGATAGATAGAAGTGTTGTTTTTCACAAAATTGTGAATGTAGTAAAAAGGCAATTCAGTTATTCAATTTAAAATGCATCAAAATACTTTTGTTAGTTCCACCTCCGAAAACATCTTTCCAGAAAATAATGTTAGAGTGTCTTTAAAATATGACTCCAAAAAATATGGATAGGAAGTATTAAGCCTTTAGGATTGTGTATAAATGAACATATTTTAAGATCAGACACAGAGGGTTGGGAAGGTGGCTCAGTGGTAGAGCGCTTGCCTTGCATGCCTGAGGCCCTGGGTTCGATTCCTCAGCACCACATAAGCAAAAAGAAAAAAAACCAGAAGTGGCGCTGTGGCTCAAGTGGTAGAGCTCTAGCCTTGAGCTGAAGAGCTGAGGGACAGCACCCAGGCCCAGAGTTCAGGCCCTATGACTGGATCAAAAACAAAAAACAAAACAAAAAGATCAGATACAGAATAAAATGTCAGTCTTCAAAAACATATAAAGACAATAAACTTCCATGAAGGGAGAAACGCAACTAAAGTGCACACCTCTAAAGGAAATAAATAGAAATATTTAAAATGAAATAAATAGATATATTTGAAATTTTCATGTTATTAAGCCAATTACTTGGTAAAAGTTGTAATGCAACCTGTTGTTGATAATAATTCATTTATAATCAGTTTTATGAACTTATGCAATTACAATGTGTAATTCAGAATTTAAATATACTCCTAGATCTTGTTTATAGTAGAATTTTGCTTCATATGTCCTGTTTTTAGGGGGAAAATGTGCAAAGGAAAATTTCAGATTATCTTCAGTATTGTAAAAAAAAAAAAGAGCTATATCAGAGAAAGGGATGTGAAGCTAGTATTCAATATAAAAGGAGATCTATAAAATCCACCTGTTGGATCTGAGTTAGAGATGATAGGGTATAGTTATTTCAAATAATTTTAATGATTAGGATAAGTTAATTTGAAAAAAGGAGAGAGGCAATTTGAAAAAAAAGGAGACCAGGTTGAGTACAATGCCGAAGGAGAAGAGAGCAAATAGGAAAAGAAATGGAGAGTGTTCAGGAAGCAATTACTGGCTCTCCCAGGGTTCTGTGAATGATCTAACAGTAGGTGCCCTGAGTGGAAAGAGCCCACTGCAGTGAATAGGACCAGAGGGAAGTAATCAGAGATAAGAATAACGGAGTATCAGAGGACAAGACACCGAATAGAAAAAGAAGATGATGAAGTTTACAGCTCGAGCTTCAAAGGCGTGACACAATGAGAAAGCAAGCTAAAGCTGAGAATTAAATGAAGGGTCTGCCCACAAATATTAGGAAAGTGTAAGATGATGGAGTACAAGCTCACTGAAGGAGGCAGCCAGGGCGTGTGCAGGAAAACTCAGCAATGCTGTGCAAAAGAGCAGCACTGTTATCAAAAGCTTAAATGGAGTTTGAGCAGATGTGGATAGCAAAGTTGCCGAGGTGCTTCAGTTAGAAATATAATTTTCCAAAGAATGCATTTTGGATAACCCACAGTCTCATCTAAACAGAAAAATAGAAAATTAGTCACTGACAATCAGATGCACCAGCCAGAGTTTCCTTTCTTTAGAAGTTTCTTCTTCGCTGTACTTAATAGAAACTTTATATATATATATATATATATATATATATATATATATATATATGCTGAGACTCTCCCAAACATTCAGTAATGGCAATAAAGCAAGAAAAAAATTCTTACACTCTATTTACATTTATAAACAAATGTGAAATCTGAGGGGCATATTTAATGACCCAAATTATGCCAGAAACCTCACATCCCCCTCCAAAATATTTACTTATAAATATGGTGTTGAGCCAAGTATTTTTATATTTAACTACTATCTTAAATACCAGATGATACATTTTTATATCCAACATCTCTTCCCATTTGTAACATTGTTTCATGTGGAAAGAAGCTAATAACACTGAGTGAGACATGTCACTCATTGTCATCAGAAAAACAATATCAGGTGATGCTGGGATGTATTCTGCAATTTATGACACATTATATTAATTTTTGTCATTAGTGTTATCTCTAGTATTTGTCAACAATGGTATTGCTGAAGGCGTTAGCCAAATAAAATGAAAAAGAAAAAATGGGGTTAAATAGTGTGAAACTTTTTTACATAAATTTGATATATGAAAAAGAACATGAGTTTGCTTTTTCCTCAGATTTTTAAAAACTATATTTTTATTAATAATGATATTTTCTCAGAAAATATAAAATATGCATATTTAAAGGCTTCAAATAAAAATTAGCCCAGTATAATTAATGTGAATTATCAAAATACCCTCATATAACCGTGTATAAGCCCTATTATTAAATAAAAACAGGTGTTTAAAAAGATAAAACTGCATTCTAAATTAGTGGGGCATTTGAGCTGAGTAATGCTTTTTAAACATAGAAAAGACTGCTTCTAATTGCTTTTCCATAGGTACCAAGGTTTGTACATTTAATAAGTTTCAAGAAGAGGTCATCACAGTAATGAGGATATTTGTGTGCATTTTATTCCCTCTCAGTGTTTATTTGGCCCTGATTATGAAAGGAAAACAAATATCAATCCTATATAGGTTATTAGTTTGGGAAATGCTAGCCAAAATGGAAATAAAACAATTTCCTCCAGACTCTTAAATTTAACATAGAAATTTCTGCATATTTTGCAGATTTCCTGCAAAAAGATGGAAGAATGTCCCCAAAGAGGTAGAAGGTGACTAGCTCAACGGGTGAGCAGACAGTTTGACAGGAGGTGGGAACACCTGGACCCTTGAGACAGGGTAAGAGCAAAAGGGTACAGGTATGAATGGCAGTCAGAGAGTTTGACAAGAGGTGAGAACACATGGGCCCCTAATTCTAAGAGGAACGGGATACTAGTTGCATGAATGCAATCAGTCTGTCAGTACGAAGTCAAGATTAAATAAGTCATGTTGGATTGCTTGATTAACTGAAATGCAAAACTCTCCAGCATTGGGGAACTGGTATAGGTGAGGGAGTGGGGAGCTAAAATTAAAAGACAAACCAAAGGAAGCATTGCCTATTGTCACAGATTCCCAGACTAGAATTGACCTGAAGAAGTGTCAAGAATTCCTTTTCATTTTACATCTTTCCTAAAGACCATAATCTAGAATCCTAAATGTTTTAATGTGGCTATCAGCATACCCTTTAATTCTCCATGTAGCTCCCACACTTTTTCTCATCAATATTCCTCACTAAACTGCCAGAGAGCCACATACATTCTACTCTGGCTGAAAAACCATTCCCAATGTTATCCATGCTTGCAAACACTGGTTTTCATCAGACTGAGGAGAGTTCATTATCAGAGTCCCATATATGTATAAAGGCCAGCTCTCAGCCATAACATTATGAAACTTTGGTTCCTACGGAATATCTTAGTCTCTGAAGATCAAAGTGTAGGAAAAGTGAACTGTGCTCAAGTCTTCTCAGCCTGGTCCAGCTGTACCAACCCCTTGTAAGTCATAGACATTTTGTTCTTTGTTTCCACATACAAAGCAATACAGTGATATGACTTAAATATGATTTCTTTCCATCAAAACTCATTTTGAATCTCTCTTTTTTAACATAGCCATTTTGAGAGATGGAGTCAAAGGTGTTTGGGTCATGGGGGTAAAGCTCTCATGCATGGATTGATGCTTTTCTCCTAAGAGTTCTTGTTTTCACAAGATTGGATTTATTACCTTAAGAGCAGGTTGCTTAAAGCAACCATCCCTTGCATTTTTTTCTCTTTCACACCTGCTCACCTTCCATTCCATTTTCTGCTATGAGTTAAAATAGCATAATATCCTCCAGATTCAGCTTCCAGCTCTTAAATTTCCAGGCTCCGATCTAAGGTATTGTGTTATAGTAAGTAAAAATGGACTGAGATGCTTGAATATAGCATACCTTCCTGAACACTGACTGTACTGCATAGAACAGGCCCATTCCTCATACCTCCTTTACCTTGCACACATGAGTAAGGTGAGAATCTCTGACAAGGATACAAAGAGAGCTGCTTCTTCCACTGATGATGCAGGCCACTGGAAATAGATTGAAACAAATTTATATACAGAGGATCTTTTTGCATTTTGATTTGGCTTATTTTTTAAAACATTTTATACCAGTCTCACAAGTTGCAGAAGAGTTCCGATGCATGTCCTGCCAAGTTTTCTTCAATAATAGCCTGTTACATAATCATAACAGATTATTAAAATCAGGAAATTGACAGTTATACACTCCTAGTCACAGACAGGAGGAGGTTATTTTATCATGGCATCTTCAATTAGATCACTTTTGCTTAGGACAACATGGTGAGTCCAAGAAGCAACCTCCTTTCTGATTGATGAACTATGATTATAGGGCGTTGGATGCTGGATAGTGATGGAGCAAATAGCATAAATCCAGTTATGTCTTCCAGTTTTGTCTCTCCTTGAATGTTCAGGTTTGGTTGGGTCATGGGTGTGATGATCTCCGAGATGTATGACCTTCAAGTCAATTCATATTATTTATCACAATGCAGATTCCAGGGATCCGGTGACAGATGAGCAGCTGCTACTAACAGCCTTTTTGTCTGCTGATTGTTCTTAAGAGGAAAGTCTATCCTCTAGCTAATCAACCACTAATCTATTTCAATCAGTCCCAGGTATTTCTAAAACATCATATAGTTTCATTATTTCATTTCTTCAAGCATCTACCTAGGGCTTTGTTATTATAGTCTATGGAACCCCCCCAAAACTGATTTTCTGGCCACATATGGAGGTGGATGATGAAACTCTGGTAGTATCATTTTGTCCTTATAACCTATGTATAATATCTAATCATTTCATATATATTTCAACCCCAGGGGTTCAAAGACCTTCCTGCACCATTTTGAAAAACTCTTTTAAGACCTCATGGAAATTTAGGAAAGATGCAAGGAACTGCCCAGAAGAAGTGGTGATGGAATTCTGGAAGCTCCAACATCTTGTTTGCCTAGAAGCTGAACATAAGCTAAGACAATCATCTTGGAGATGCCTGAAGGACGCAGGTGTATTAGGTAAGATAATTATGTAACCAGGTCCCACAGTGTGAGAGACCCTGCTTCACTGTGGTTTGACACATTGATGTTTTGTGGACTGAGGCCTAAATATACTTTCTAAATCCACATCTCATCACTGTTGATACTTAAGAAATTGGGGGGAAAGATTCCTATTTTTAATTCTTGAGGCTATTCTTGAAGCTATTATTATAGCTAATCTTGCACTTGGGCTCCACAGACAAGATGAAACTTCATTACCTGATCATTGTTTTAACAGAGTAACAAAACAAAACAAGATCCTGAAGTCCTTTCCTGGCAAACTGAACAAACAGGATAAACTAACTTTGTCTCCAGACAGAGCTACTTAAGAGCCACTTAGCAATTAGATTAAAAATTATAAGCATCTCTCACTCTCCAAATTTATCTTCAGAAAAGAAGGTGTTCAATAGGAATCAAGATTTCATTCCATTATCTCAAGCCGTATCTAATAATTCCTAGTACAGATATATATATATACATATATATATATATAGTGGTTGAAAACTAACTTTCTTTTTATGTTAGAGAAAATGCTGATGTTCTTTTCTAAAATGAACAAGAATTATGACAACCTTCTGCAAGGTGTGGTATAAGAATAAACAAAATTAGAATTTTATCCAACTCATTTTGCATGTGAATCCCACAATTTGTAAACTCTTGCATTAAAAATGATAAACATGTTCTTTGTTTTATCCTCATGTACATGAGAAATGTATTTCTAATATTTAGAATTTATGACCTTACACCTGGTGTTCAGTCATGCAATATTTTAATTTGGTACTCCTAAGTTCTTTTTTAAAAAAAATTTCTTTTAAAAAATAACTTCTTTTCATTTTACTCTTTTTTGTCAGAAAGAAATATGTCCAGAGTCTTCCAAAAGTGTGTATATCATCCTTTTCATTTCTCAAAATCCTCCATGCACCCAGAACACACAAGTTTTGCTTAAGTTTTGCAAACGTATGAGAGGCTCTTGTTGTAAACTAGCCCTTTCACTTGAGCTCCACAGACAACACCACACTATAGTGGAGTTACTAAACACCACATAATCAAACAAAATCTTTAAGGAAGCAGATCTCAAAAGAGACCTGTTTTAAAACAAACACAGGAGATTTAATCCAGGAGACAGTATAAGAATGAAAACTCCACAATTTTAGCCCTTACAGAAAAGTAACAGTTCTTTTCCCCCTCTTGTTTTCTTGTTCCCATTCCCAGATGTAACTCACATTCAGTTTTGTAGAGGCTGCCTCCATTCATGAGTCACAAATAAGAGCCAATTAGATCCATAACTAAATCTGTTACAATTTTGTCTTTTGATAATGGGTCATAGTAGTTATTATCACTGTGACTTAGAGACAAATGGATCTGCAAAGCTGAAATGTAGATATGTTGCTATTTCTGTGATTGCACTGGTTTAACTTGGACCTTTTCTCACATCTGTGAACATTTTGACAGTTTTTATGTAAAAAAAATTAAACTTCAATTAGAAAAAGAAATTCTTAGTTGGCAAGAAGAATGGAAACAGAAATGAGAAGATACGGTTCAGGATAAGGATGTAACACTTAAGAAAGAAGGAGGGACCAAGACAGGAGGAAACAGAGAAAGAGAGGGAAGGAAGAAGCAGAGAGAAACATAGAAAGAGAGGAAAAAACACTCCTGTAATGTCAGCTTTATGCCTTTTCTGTGTTGCCTGCCTCTTATTGCATAGTCACTATTTGGATTGGACTGAGTTTGAGGTTTCTGTCCCCCCCCATTCTGTTTTCCACTTTCCCCCTCTTAATCTTAACCCAGCCAAAAGCTTTGAAATGGATAGGATGCCAATTAATCTACACATAGATTTTGATCTCAGCAAAAATTAGGATGAGTGACTGGTGACACTATTCAGAAGGTTCTTCATTTTAACCTCAAGACTACCAGGGCTTCCTGCCCAACTCTCTAGAAAAAAAAGCAAAATCCTTCTGCTCAATTAGAACTATGAAAACTCCATAATCTTTGACATGGCCTTTAAGGAGAGAATAAAATGTTCAAGTAGAGAAGGCTGAAGACAAGTATTGTTTAAGTAAATTATCCAAATAATTATTCAAGTTATCATCTTATTTTACTACGACATGCACAGGCTACAAACCTAACTCTTTTATTCTATTTACATACAACAGCTGAGCACTTTTTGTCCCTAGTTTTAAAATAAAAGCGTGCAAGGGGAAGAAATAAAGGTTAGGAAGAGGAAAAGATGAGTGATTTGATCATCCCAAACCCCAGAGCCCTGTTAAAAAGTATTTGTACTTTAAGAAATCTTTTTTTTTTGCTGAAAGCTTTTTCAGTAGAAATAAATTATACTGACTCTATATAAATAAAAGCAGAAAGAGCAAAGATGAACATGAACATATATTACCAATGCCATTTATCAAATATACTTGACACTTCAATCTAATCCAGCAAATGAAAACACAGAAGTTTATAGAGTTATAGGAAGTAAGCAATTTAAACATACCAGGGCACAAGGTCATCTAACAACACAACTGGGAAGATGTCCCTTTTTCTTTTTCTCTTTTTCTCTCTCTCATACTTTCAAAACTCTTAAATACTGATTGATAATCCATCTTTCTCACAGGGTGAGATAATCTTTAAATCAGATAATTAATAGCAGCAGTCCAAATGTTCCTTAACAAGTCTACCTTCCTCTAATGTCATAAAATAAAAGGACACTTCATGCATTTCATACTATCATTATAGTGCAAGATATTGCTTTCCATAATAAAGTAATACATTTCTTAACTAATTAGTTCATTAATTTTCAATGTGATCCCCAGTAAAAATTCTTTGGGATAGTTAATCTTTCTTAAAGGTGTACCAGATTGTTGAAAAACAGTTCTCAGAGCACTGTCATCACCAATCATTAATGATCCGAATGGGTTTGAAAATACAGAGCTGCAAAAACATATCTTGTTCGTATTTGAAATCAAACCTCCGAGGCCACTTTATAACCTGAAATCATACCCATGCCATGCAGATGCTGTGGTAAACTTTATGGTTCCAATTAGAAATGGACAGTTTTCAATGCACTGCTCAAACACATTGCTAGTCTATATGTAAATACTTCACTAAAACCACTGAAGAGCGATGGTATTCAATATTAATATCACAAATTAAAGATGACATCTGAAAACCTACTATCCAGAAGAGTGATCAGAGCTACGTGGCAAGGCAATCATCTGCAGCTTAAGCAACTTTCAGGCACCATAAGGGAGAAAACAAATGTGATGGGGCTTGGAGATTGCACTGGTGCATGAAGAACATACCATATTAAAGAGTGACTGCTGATTGACCTGGTGATGAAGTGGAGGATATGACCATATGCTTCCATAAAGGACATTTGGAAATGGTTTCAAGATTATTCCCTGAGAGCTCATGACTATTACTTGGTTATTTCCATTAATTGACAGTGCAAACTTTATCCATACCAGTGAAATAAGCTGTCAAAATAATGGGCTAGCCTCCTGGGAGGAAAAAAACTACCTGAATAATTATCGCACCCAATATGTTTTTAGACAGAAATATCAAAGGGTTTCATTGACTGGGTTTCTCTGATGCATTGTAGTCCATTGTGTTGGAAAGAGGAATTGTGTTTGACAACTTTATTTGAACAATCTGGATGGAAAAACAGAATATTAGAATGAAAAAGATATAAAGTTATAAATAAAGTAGCTGATAAATCAGTGAAGAATCTATAACCTCTATACAGAGCCCTTTTGTCAAGAATCTATGCTGAGCCTACTTCCTTTGGCAATCACACTTTTATTTATGGAAGCCATCATAAGGAGACCTAAGGAAGGTAGCCCTAGACATGATACCCAAATCCAATAATCTCAACAAAGGAAGCCTCAGGGATTCCAAGACATTGCACTATTATTTTATCCTTTATTCTGGGAAAACGACAAGAGATGAAGATAAGCACAAATATCAATAAATGTGATTGCCCTTTGATAATATGTGATTGCAAGACCAGACTCTGTAATCCATCCATGAACTTCAAATCTTACAAATGGAAGGCTGTGACAATCTCCCTGTACAATCATCTACACAACTGCACAATCCACAATAGCTGTATTTGCCTTATATGGCCTTGGTTAAGTAACTGCTGTAAAATCATCTTTGCTTTAGCTTTCCTCTATAAATTGTGGCATCTCCCAAATCAAGGCCTGGTGCATGCATTAGCTCCTTCACAGTCTCCTAACACAGTCTTAAGAACACCTACATGTAAGAAACTAATTAAGAGACCATCTAATGTTCTGTCTTCTTTAAAAAAATTATTTTCTTATAAAGATGCTGTATAGAGAGATTATGGTTACACCAGTAATGAGTACATTTCTTGTCAAGTATTGTTATCCCCTCCTTTGTTTTTCTCCCACTATCCCTTCCCTTCCCTACTTTCCTCACTCGCCCCACCCCTAAAGTTGTAAGGTTCATTTCCAATACAGAGTCTTGTAAATTTCATTGCTACAATGGGTCTTCCTGTGACCTTGTTTCAGCATTTTGTTATTCCCCTTCCCCTCCCCAAATTTGATAAATGTATGGCTTCTGCTCAGAAAATTTCCTCTCTTTGCTTTTGAAGGAAAATTTTGAAACTCTTCCGCAGAGTGTGTTTTGCTGCTCCACAGAAGAATCCAGAACATAGACTGTTGCCATGTTGAACCTAGGCTGAAGTAGGGATATCATCTCATCCAACTAGCAGAGACCTGGACACTAGGCCAGAGGCATACATAGATCCACTTCCTTTCTCCCACAAGTTGTTCTGTCTCCAAGCATAGGGAAATAGGCCCAGTACCATGCAAAAAAAAATTGGAGCCAGAATAATGTGGACACCTGTCCTTTATATACCACATAACTATGAAAAGCACTAGACCTCTAATGCTAGATAGGAACCATATTCCCTGACTTCCTGGGACCAACTCCTAAATAAACAATTTGTCCTAAAATCTCTGTGTCAGGGTCTGCTTTAAGAGAAAGATAAATGAAGATACTCACTCACCACTTTTGCTGGTGATTTTCAGGAAGGTCTGAAGTAGGTTTGGGAGCTCTGGTAGCAACAGATACATTGATGGCAGCCCCAAGGCAGACACCTGCCAGCAGATGAACAAAGTAAGAAATGGCCATTAGTGTTCTTATCTTATGCTAGTTGTCATTACTTTTACATAGGACCCTCTATTTTTTCCAAATATGCTTTTGTTCCAAGAGACATGAAAAGAAAGAGGATATGGAAACGGCACCAAAGAGCATGCTGCTTTCTGCTATAATTGCTGTGAGTGGAGAGTCAGTGTGTGCAGAACAGGTGCTGCGCCAGGTTGAGATTTTCTCACCTCTACATTTTCCAGGAGCCTGACACAAATGGAGGGCTGTGACATGAGAGCAATCTCCCTGTAACAATCATCTACACAACTGTACAATCCATAATAGCTACAATACAGAAAGCAAACAGTCACAAAGGCACCTCTCTTTGCCTCTGTGAGATCAAACAATGCTCAGGTTGATGGAGGATACACTTTAATGTCTCCTGAAAAGTCCATATTTCTGGATATCGCTGAACTATCAATGCTTTTCCTAAGGTAAGGTTAAAAAAATAATTGTGGCTTGGACGTCGATTTCAAAAGGAGAACAAACTGTTATTTAAGTTCTGTGAGAGAACAACAGAGATGGTGAATAGAGACACCGTCTCTAGCCCATTGTATAATGGAAGAGAAATAAAACAGAGATGTCCATTAATACCCTGCCTTCGATTCAGAAGTTGTTAGGGTGGGTAGGGCAGACAGGGGGCATTATTATTTTTAATGGCTATTTCTAAGGAGATGGTCATATTGTTCTTGGGGCAAAAGCTTCCATTCTGTAAGACATTTGCGACACTCCAATTAAAAAGTAGAATTTATTGTTAAGGGATGGTGAAATATCACTTTCCTTCCACCTGTATTTTGTCTATTGTAAAAATCTTACATAAAGAAAAAGTTAGAGGGCGAGAAGAGCTTTTTATAAGCCCAGAGTGGGGGAATATTGCCACTTAAAAAATACCATTTCTGAAAGAAAGCAGAGGTGTTAGAGACAAAGAGAAAAAGGGGGAGATGTGTCAGTCCATCAATAGCCTTTATTGAACACTCGCTGTGTGGGGAGAGCACAAAGAGCATGCTACACTTCGTACTTGTTCTCTGGAAGATTGTAAACTAACGAATGGCACAGCATTAACACAAACTCTTTTAAAACAGACCCATAGACACAACCACGTGACTAATTGTAACTTCAAAGAATTACACCAGGCTACAATGCTTGATAAGAAATGTACTCACTATCTTACCCATGTAATTGTAACCCCTCTGTACAGTATTTTCACAATAAAATAAAAAAAGAATTACACCAGTGTGAATGTTTATGAGTCTGTGTTTAAGTGTGTATTTAACAGGATCCTGGAAGTAAGGAATGAGCGTGGGTAATACAATCTGAGAATAAATGCCACAGAGAACAGGAGAAATGATACAAGAATACAAATTATCCAGTAGCACTCTTGTCTTTCAGCTGACTGTCCTCTGTGTGTAAATCAGGAGTGGAAATATAACACAGGGTACCTTTCTTGTCATTGGGACATCAGGAAACAAGCATCTTCCCCATCTGATAGCTCGAGCTTCAAAGATATGCATCATATGTATTACTATTCCACCTCATGGAAGTGATTTGATTTGAAAACGCAATGACAAGGAGCCATATTGGGGAACAGAAATTGTTTACATAATTGCTTGGTCTGTTGGTGAATGTAGGCCTTCATTTAGAATTCATTATTTTATAAACTGCACAAAGGGATTTCCAAGTTGTCAAGCTCAGTTTGCAAAAAATAAAATAAAAAGATATGATAAAATGTCTGGCACAAGCTTTTCTGACTTTAATTTTTTTTCCTCCATCCTATTCATCTTCGCAGTCATAGCGGGTACTCCATCAGCTCTGATAGCTGCTATTTTCTCTGGATTTAGATCAAACAACCTCAGAACATCCATCAGGGCCATTTTTACATCCTTTCTCCTTTGATGCCAAGCCCCAAAGATTCCCCATCATGTACAGTCTGCAAGTTGTTGGACTGACAAGTATTAGTAACCTTGGAATGTCACCCAGACACCAGCTTTCATCCTGGAGGAGGCTAATGAATTTTGCTGCAACCAGCTTGGTCTTGAAATGATTTTTCTTTAGGTCACCTTTCATAGTTAAAATAGTTTGCTTTCTTAGAGTTTACTTTTTCTCTGCTGAGATAAAATGGCTGAGAGAATGGAGCCGGAGGACAAGAGAATCTTGAACACAAAATTGTAGCAGCACTTTTATTGTGGTATATTGTTTTTTAATCATTTGCACAAATCTTTAATTTCCTAGAGTGTCTATTTGTTAAATGGGAATATAAAACTGTTGTCCATATTTATGGTTTTTCAGCCTTTTTAAATGCATGCATGCAATTTTATCTACCTTTAATATAGTTTTAACGTATGTTTTATATGTACCCAAACAAACTTCCTTGCAAAATTAATTAGGATTAATTTAGGATAACTTAAAGAATACTATTTAAGTGTCATAACACAGACCAATAAAATATAATCAAATTTATATTTTATTAAGCACAATAGCAAGTCTACATAATGAAGCATGATAATACAAGCAGGTGTGAAACATGCCCATTGTGTTAATGTGATTTTTCTCTGCACAAAATTGTATCTCTTCTTTGAAACAACCCAGTTTTATGTGTGTACCGCAGACTTAGCAACCGTTAGTCTAAGGCTGTAATATCTGCTAACTACTCTGGAGTGATAATGTGATGTAGGTCAAGTGTTCAAACACAGGATTCATGCATGTAGTTAATTCATATTTGTTGAACAATTGTCACATGTATTCACCCCACTTTATCCAGTCATGTCTTGGGTCAGAGTAGACCTTCAAATTTCCAAATATAAACAAATGAATATATATGACCTAAGTTCTCTCTTTTTCTCTCTCTTCTCTCCCTCCTGTTTATTGTTACCAGTGGAGTGACATGACTCACTAGTGTATTCTAGGCCTTTGGACTCCTTAACACCCTCACTGGTGTGTTTTGATTCCTGGGTTTGTCTTCAGGACAGTGCCTGAGTCCTCAATTTCAGTCTTTAGTCACACTCTGCAGAAACACACGAGGACGCCAGTGTGCTCCAGGAGACAAATTATCTACCAGGACTTCCTTCAAAAGCATCACAGTTTTGTCCCATAAGATGGTGGTATTCTCTGATGACTTTTCAAGGCTTTACCAAGTCTATCACAGAGTAGGGAGACTGCTCCTATTCCCACTCAGTGCCACTTGACCAATTAGGTATCCAAAGAGCAGATGGCTTGCCTAAACCCTCATGAAGTTATTCTGAGATTCCTGCTGCTGAGAGTGCTCAGGTCTCACCTGGAGCAGATACAGAACCTAAGAAAAAGATACAGAACTGTGGCAAAGCTGTTCTCTCCAGTCCCTGCCTCCTCCTCACATGCACCCTACCCCACTCTCAATACTACTTCCTGGATCAACTATAATATTGCCTCTTCAACTTTTATTATGCATCTCAATCACCTAGAGGTTGTGCTATAATGAAATTCTGATTTAGTAAGGCTGCCTTGGGGAGCTGAGCTTATGCATATATCAGGTTCAGGACTGGGGACAAGAATTTAAGGGAGTGACAAAACATTGAATAATCAAGATAAATAACACTTTTAATACATTATTTGGAACCATCCATGAAGAATAAAGTATCCAGACTTCAAATACAGAACTCGACTCAATTGATGCTGATTTTAAAATGATCTTAAATAATGACCTTTTGTAATTAAAATATTTGTATTTACTCCAAGGCATCATGGTCTCCCATACTAATCTGTGAAATATGTTTGTTCTAGGACACACACACATACACACACACACACACACACACACACACACACACACACACCCCTGATATAATTTTTACAACCGTCATGCATGTACAAATTAATCAATAATTAATCAAGAAACTTATACACTAGTGAACCTCAACTGTGAGGAAGGGCAGTTTGTGCCCTTGCAGAGACTTAGCAATGCCTGAAGACATTTTTGGTTGTCACAAATTCTAAGAGGTTTCCTAGCACTGGGTGATTAGTGTTAGTATGCCAGTAAACATCATATAATGCATATGATTACTCCTCACAACAAAAAATTATTTGGCCTAATATGAATATAACATTTTTAGTGTCAAGAGTGAGAAGCTCTGCTCTAATCACTTTAGAGTACCACAGATATTAAGTATTGGAACTGAGTTTAGCTAGAGTTTTTTCTGGTTCTTGACTTTTTTCCTACTTAGCTTTCCTCACTACAAAGAAAGCTATTCTGTTTCTAACTCTGGCCCTTGACTTATTCACAGTCAGTAAATAATACTTCTTTATAGCAAAGGTACTATATAAGAAAATTAATATTCTGGGAGTCAGGGAAAAGATCATTGGGTGACAAATTGAAAAGGTTAGGAATGTTAACTTAGAGATAATTAAGGATATGAGCACACTGTGATTTTGTAGAAACTTGGCTTCTACAATGTGTCTGATGAAAGTAGATCTGGAACCACAGTCTCTAGTATGCAACTGGGAAAACTGAACTTACCCTGAAATTTAGTAGCCAGTAGCAATTTATAGCCAGTAGAAAGTTATCTAACTTTTCAAAATGATTTATGACTGCCAGTTGAATCATATCACCCCTCCAAAAAGCCCTTAGGAATACCATTTAGGAAAATACATGAATATATATTTTTTTCTTTAAGGAAAGTTGTCACTATATAGGCAAGATGGACTTGATCAGCCTCCTAAGTACTGGGATTATATGAATGTTTTACCACCATACCCATGGGTATAGTAATTAATAAAGTAATTAAGTGTAATATATTAATGAGTATAGTAATTAATAAAACACCAGAACAGTATTTTCATTTTGTATTTTGGAGGTGTTCAAGATAACAAGGTATAATCTTACTCTATGCCTCATAATCACAAAGTTCCAAGGTATAAAACTATAAATAATCTTAAAGTCTTAAAGAAAACAGTAAACGATGCCTGTTCTGCATAATACTTTAAAATACACTGTACAATATTAGATAATTATTTCAGGGCTACAGATTGATGAGTTATGTATTGTCTTTCAGATCTAAAACCACCTTCCTGTGATGTACTTTGTGATACTGGGTGTGGGATTGTACAAACTTCTTTGATTTCTTTTTACAGGCTCTCTAGTGAGAGGCACAGGCAGGAAAAAGTGGTCAGCAGAAGGAAAGGAGAAGGTGTTTGTCTTGGATTGCCACTCATCCAAGCTCAGGATTTTTTGTAGCAAACTGTTCCTCCACTCAGCCAATCATCGACTGTGTGGAGAAGGCAGAGGCCTCCCTTGAGAACCTGGGTTTTGATGACCTGTATCTTCTTTGTTCCCCCAGCCCTAATTACCCTGAGGTACTATTCCCAGTTTTTGCTAATATCAAGGCTCAAGATGATTAGTTTCTGCATTAACTTGACTGAGCTAAGAGATACCATAGATAAAACGTAATTTTGGGGTATATAGTCTGTGTTTCTGGAAGAGGTTAGCATTTGAATTAATAGACTAGGTAGAGAAGGAACATGGTGTGCTCTATGTGTGTTTCTATCTCTATCTCTCTGTCTGTCTGTCTGTCTGTCTGTCTGTCTGTCTGTCTGTCTGTCTCTCTCTCTCTCTCTCTCTCTCTCTCTCTCTCTCTCTCTCTCTCTCTCTCTCTCTCTCTCTCTCTCTCTCTCTCTTTTCCTTTAGTTAAGTCATCTGTCTTCTGCCCTCAGACACAGATGTTCTTGGCTCTCAGGACTGAAACTGTACCATCAGCTTTCCTAGATTTCAACTTTGCAGGTGGCAGATCAGCATCCCTATTTGCATGAACCAATCCCTCATAATAAATATCTTCCTATATATCTATGTCTGAGTAGACAGATAGATATTCTGTTCATTCTATTTCTCCAAATGTTCCTGATTAATAAAGACTACTTCAGCATTTCTCAGCCTCTAAACGCCAGTGCCAATAATTTCCTCCATGAAATACCTTGTCTTTGAAATACCTCTCTGGCTTCTACTTTTGTCTAGAAACTAATTGATTTAGTATACTACACCAACATATATGTATGATACAGTAATTAAATACATGCCAGTGTGATGATTGTACCATTTCTTAAACAGCATCAATTGTGCATAGTCTGGGACCCTATTAGGAATAATATAAAGGAAACTTTACACTGTGTGATTATAACAGGAAAGGCTCTTATAAAGAGAATAGGTTTTGTTACCATTCATAGTTTCTTCTTCCTACAACTAACCAGAAAACATTGAAGATGAGACACAACACAATTATTCGAAAGGGAAAAAAAGGGATTCCAGCTGTTTGACCAAAAGAAGCAATGTCTGGAATGTATTTAAATAATGTATCGCAAGCAGATGTTAACTAGAGTTTTCTTATTTTTAAAGAGCAATGAAGCCTGTCCAAGAAAAACACTTTAATCATCCCATTCTCCCATCGGGACTATGGAAAATTGCCACTTGCAAATGCTACAGGCTTAATTGATCATGTAGGAGTAGATGTGTGTGACTGTGTATAACTTTGGACTAGCCTGTTCATCTTAAATAGATATTTCTCTGTTTCTCTGTGCATCCTGAAGTTCCTAAATCTTTAAGAAACTTGAATATTTTGGCAGCCTGAATTCAGTCATCTAAATTATAATTATGCCACAACTGTGAATGTTTTCCCTAAAATAAAGAATCTCAGGCATACATTTTCTGAATATTCTGACAATGATTTTTTAAACAAATATAGCATTTAGTGATATCATACCCACTTTAATGACATTTGGTAGGTTGGTAGCACATAAATATTTTTATCTTCATCCAGCTAGTTAGCTATCTTATAAAATATAATGCCTGTGGATCATAACATTGTTTTTAAGAGGAAAATATGTCTCACCTTAATTCACATGACTGAACTGAGTAAGGTCTACATCAAAGAGAGACATTTATGTGGTCATTTTGTTCAGGTTCCCAGTGTCCCAATACAATGGACTTTCCAATTAATCTGGAACAATATCCTAGGTGCTAGCAGGGCATAACATAGACTCAAGATCCCATCCCTGTTTTATTAATCAATGGTCTATAGGAGAGAGGGATGGAGTAATTGTGGGTGTTATTACAACACTGTGATCAGCTTTCCAAATTCATGAATGTATAGAGAGAACTTTGTGATTTTCCTGAGATATTCTCAAGTATGGATAATTCACAGTGTGGGGGACATGTGATCATTAGTGAAAGAAAGGACATGTGGTCATTAGAAGATTACAGTGACCTTTGGTACATGTTTGTGTCTCCGTCCAGGGAAAAGATAACCAGAGATGTGGAATTTTGTGCGGGTAGTTTATTTTGGAAAGCAACCCAGGGAACTAGAAGAGAAGGAAAATGAAACCCAGAAGAAAAAGGAGACAAATGATGGATATATTACTGAGTTTAGCATCCTTGAACCCTGAAGCATCGTTGAATCTCCGTTCTGCTGCTAACTTGAATGGAGTACTCTACCTAAAAGATTATAGAGGAAAGCATTTAGCCATTGGACATTCTCAGGGACAGTTAGGGCTGCTCATAGGGAGGTAACTCCTCCCATAGCTAGTCTTAGAATTTTTTCACAGTACCACAGGGGGAGCCTGGGCAGGTGGTAAAAGTGGTACTTTCAGCATCAAATGGGTCAAAGCTTACACAAACCTGCTTACAGTAGCTGTAACTACAACAGGAAGCTAGACTGAGAGGGCACAGAGAACAGTATGATAGGTGTCTTTTCTTGTATCCAAGTCACAAAAGTTAACCTGAAAGACAAACACTTGGAGGAACAGGATTCCTTTGTGTTCATGTAAAGCATTTATTAATTGGGCTTCAGGCAATATTGAGGGGTAAGTGTGACTTGTTTATATCTGCAATACAATCAAAGAGTAACTCATTGGCAAAATTGTTTAACACTCATCTTCATGCTTCAGATAATCACAGCCCAGACATTTCATATGCTGCTTAGAGAACTTACGCTTTGTTTGAATAGAATGAAACTTAGCTTATTTTCATTTGATCTGTAATCAAATCTATAGATAACACTGTATTTTTTCCTTCTCCTTTATTCTTCTTTAAGATGCCTCTCTATTACTTTCACAATTGGTTGATATTTCCAATAATCTATATTTGCATCCCAGCTTCTATAGGAAACAACATTACCAAAGTTAAAGAGGGCGGGTGTTGTCCGATACAACCCTTCTTAAGAAGACAGCATCAATGCAGCTGTTACTATTGAACTATTTCCGTTTCTACGAGGTTAACATATGAAAATGTATTATTCATGATGGAAAATGCATTTCATATATTTCGCCAATTGTTTTTATTGTTCTAGAGGGGGAAATAAATGAAAATGGTGGCAGTTATAGAAATGCATTCTTATTGGGAACTTAATATACAATACCAATTTAGACTACTTACCTTCTTCAACTTTAAACTTTCCATTCAACTGCAAAGCTCGATGTCGGCTAAACTCTATAAATGTTAATTTTAAGGTCAAGGTGCTCCTGGGAAGCATTTGAATGCTGAGAGCTGAGCCCAAGAAAACTTTTCAAAGATTTATGGGATGATATGGCTCCTTTCTGAAAAACAGTAACTCTATTTCTATATTTTCCAATCATTTTCTACTTCAAGCTCTAGGACACATTTTCCTTGATGGATCTTTCTGTGATAGTTAATGGCATTCTAGAGATGTTAACATGCAAATTTTTCCATGTGTAATGAATGTATAGTGTCTCACCAATTTGAACTTCATTTCATAATGCCAAATGCTTTGTAGAGTGAAGGCTGGATCACCCGTAACTCAGCAGCAACTTTGTCCATAAAGGTGACCAAAACAGATATATCATTTCCAAAATCCAAGTTACCATGAGGTAGGTTTTTTAGCCCACTAATCACTTTTTTGGATGATAAATCAAGTACCAAAATGCATTTAAAGTTTCGTTCAAAGAGGCCCAAGGTCCAGTTTTCTCTGTTGCCTAAATTATCATATACAATGGAGGTGAGCCACATAGGAATCTAAAAACACTCTATTTCTATACTACAAAAGTTGCTTTCAGCAGAGATACAGAATCATTAAAGGAGAGGGTATTAGAAAAAGTGACACAGTTTATCATGCATCTGGGAATCTATGAAACCATGTCATTCCAAGTATCAATGCAAAGTGCTAAGTATAAAATCTTGCGATGTTATATTGGCCAAAGTTTGCTGACTCTAAGAAGTTTCCATACCAGGCTGTGACAAGGAAGGCAGACCGAGGTGGTCCCTTCCACATTTTATTTAACATACGATCATGTGGACCAAATCATGACAAGCTAGCCAACAGATAAGCTATCCAGGTGTTTTGACACGAATGCTTTGTCCTGAAATAGGTAATACCGGTTAGGTAGAGCTATGTAATTTTTCTCTCAGGAATTTGAAAGTGAAAAAAAAATCAGAGTTGAACAATTAGAGAGATTAAAAGTGAAAGGATACACAAAGAAGTCCATTTACCGAGGCCATGAAGCAGTAAAGGTTATAAATGAGCACATATTCAAATGAAGCCAGAGGGTTAAGGGAGAAAATAAGTTTATCAAGAGAAATTCCTCAGAAACAGTAGGTGAGAAAAGTCATAGTAATGACAAGATACCAGGGAAATGCTAGAGAGATAGTTCAGTGATAGAGCACTTGTCTTGGTGAGGCGCTGGATTTGATACCTCAAAAACAAACAAAAGTAACCATAACATAAACAACATATCAATTTATGAGGCCCAGATGTTAGCTTCCTCTTAGTTCCCTGACACACCTGCTATCTTCATCCTGTATTTTTTACCCACAGTAAATTTCTTGATAATTGAAATAACCTGAGTTCTCTTCATAATACCAACAAAAAGTGGCATTGGGGATGTAGTTCATGGTGGTAGCTTGTAAAGCTGTCAGCTAAGTCTGTGAAAGTAAACAATAAAGCCTTGTCTCTTGTGGAGAACTCTGGGTATCACAGGACTGGCAAAAATGTTGCATTACACAGACTTACAAAGAACCATTGCATTTCTGAGGCAATAACAATTTAAATGGTCCCTCCTTTTGAGGTGGGAAGTGGGCAACTGGATGGATATGTGCATGTGGCTTGCAATGCAGTAACAAAAGGAATCCACATGGATCAGAGAATCTGCCACTGTGAAAGCCTAAAGGGAAAAACTGCTTTCAAAAGATGCATTCTTTTTTTTTTTTTACTAAATATATATTTTTATTGTAAAGTTACTGTACAAAGGGGTTTACAGTAACATGAATAAGATAATGAGTACACTTCCTACTGAGCATTGTTACCATCCCTACCCTCCCCACCTCCCCAACTCCTCCCTCCCCCCCTCAAGTTGTAAATTTCATTTTCTACATAGTGTCTTGTACATCTCATTAGACAATGTATCAATCTGTATCCTAATTTCAGCATTTTGTTATTTTACTTCCCCTCCCCAAACTAGGAAAGTGTATATACAAGATACAGGGCACCAGAATCAAATACAGTGAAAACAAGGGTTATACCATGGGGGAAGAACATACAAAAGAAACAAACAAATCATATAGTACATTATAAGTACATTAAAAACAACAGCAAGAAGATAAAACCTCTTGTATCCCTATCTTGGGGTTCATTTTGCTTAACATCATCTTATATGGTCATATGTACATAACTTTTGACCTTTTCTGTTTGTCCTAGACATATACTAGTTATTGCACATAAGGGAAACCATGGAACCCATGTTTCTTTGCACCTGGCTTACTTCACTTAATATAATTTTTTCCAAGACTTTCCATTTCCTAACAAATGGGGCAGTGTCATTCTTTCTGATGGAGGCATAGTCTATTATGTATATACCACATTTTCTTGATCCATTCATCTACTGAGGAGCATCTGGGTTGGTTCCATATCTTACAATTGTTCTGGCAGCTTTAGCATGGCCTTTGGGTAAATGCCCCAAAGTGGGATTGCTGGGTCATAGGGGAGCTCTACATGGAGTCTTTTGAGGAACCTCCATACTGCTTTCCAGAGTGGTTGGACAAGTTTACACTCCAACCAAAAATGCAGTAAGGTTCCCTTTAGGCCACATCCCCTCCAGCATCTATTGTTATTAGATTTCTTGATTATATCCATTCTAACTGGGGTGAGGTGGAATCTCAATGTTGATTTTGATTTGCATATCTTTTATGGCCAAAGAAGTTGAGCATTTCTTCATGTGTCTATTGGCCATTCTGTTTTCTTCTTCAAAGAAGTTTCTTTTTTTTTTTTTTTTTTTTGGGTCCGGTTGTGGGGCCTGAACTCAGGGCCTGGGCGCTGTCCCTCAGCTCTTCAGCTCAGGGCTGGCGCTCTACCACTTGAGCCACAGTGCCACTCCCGGCTTTTTTCTTCTTGCTTATATGGTGCTGAGGAATTGAACCCAGGGCCTCAGGCTTGCAAGGCAAGCGCTCTACCACTAAGCCACCTTCCCAGCCCCAAAGAAGTTTCTTTAAGTCTTTAGCTCACTTATTAATCAGGCGGTTGTTTCCTTGAGGATTTGTTTTTTGAGTTCTAAATATATTTTATATATGAGATTCTTGTCCGTTGTATGGCTAGTAAAGATCTTCTCCCAATCTGTGGGCTTTCTTTTTTTTTTGTCTTTTTTTTAAATTTAATTTTATTTTATTTGTGAACATACTGTACAGAGGAGTTACAATTACGTGGGCAGGATAATGCGTACATTTCTTACCAAACATTGCAGCCTCCTCCTTTGTTTACCCTTCACATCCCTTCCCAGCCTCCCCCCTCCCCCCAATCCCAATCCTTCTCCTTCCCCCCCCCTGCACCGACGTTGTAAAGCTCATTTTGGACATGACAACTTGTACTTCTCATTGTTGCAACAGGTCCACCTGTATACTTAAACAACTGGTTTTTCCCCATCTTCTCCACAAGTTACACTGACATCAAATATAGTGAAAGCAGGGGTTATACTGTGGGGGAGGGATATACAAAGCAACAAAGAGATAATCTTATAAATGTGTTAGAAACACATGCATGAAAGAAAAAAACATTAAAATACACATCTAAGGGTTCATTTTCCTGACATCACATTATCTGACCTTTTCCACTTGACTGATACATCTACTAGATATTACAAATAAGGGAAACCATGGGACCTATGCTTCTTTGGGCCTGGCTTACTTCACTTAATATAATTTTTTCCAAGTTTTTCCATTTCCTAACAAATGGGGCAATGTCGTTCTTTCTGATGGAGGCATAGAATTCCATTGTGTATATATACCACATTTTCTTGATCCATTCATCTACTGAGGGGTCTGTGGGCTTTCTATTGATCTTGCTAGCTATGTTCTTAGCCATGCAGAAGCTCTGCAGTTTCATGCAATCCCATTGTCCAACCTTCCTTTGATTTGTTGTGTTTCTGGGTCTTTATAAAGAAAATTTCACCTAAGCCAGGAGCTCTAGAGTTTCTCCTACTCCTTCCTGTAATGTTTTCAGGGTGTCTGTTTTGACATCAAGGTCTTTTATCATTTGGAGTTGATTCTGGTGCAAGGTAATATATAAGGATCTAGTTTTGGTTTTCTACAGGTGTGTAACCAATTTTGCCAACACCATTCTATTTTTTTAGCTCCCTTATCAAAGATTAAGTGGCTATAGGTCTGTGGGTTCATTTCTGGGTCTTCAGTTCTGTACCATTGGACCTCAGGTCTGTTCTTGTGCAAGTACCAAGCTGTTTTGATGACTATGGTTTTGTAGTAGAGTTTGAAAATTGGTATTGATATTCCTCCAGTGAGGTGCTTTCTGTTAAGGATTGTTCTTGCTGTTTGGGGTCTTTTATTGTTCCTATGAATTTTGCTTCTTCGATGTCACAGAAGAATGATGTTGGGATATTGATAGGTATCACATTGAATTTGTAGATAGACTTTGGCAGTATTGCAATTTTCACGATGTTAATCCTCCCAATTCATGTGCATAGGAGGCTTTTCTACTTCCTTAGTTCTGCTTTAATTCCTTTTTCAGCTTTTTAAAGTTTTCATCATAGATGTCCTCCTAGGTATTTTTTGTGGGGCTATTACAAAAGGAGTTGCTTTCCTGATTTCAGCTGTGCTCTTCTCATTATTGGCATGCAGAAAAGCCATTGGTTTTTGAGGGTTAATTTTATAACCTGCGACTTTGCCAAAGTTTCCATTTCAGCTCGAGTAACTTGGGAGTGGAGTCCATGGGGTTCTTTAAATACAAGATCATGTCATTTGCAAAGAGGTAGAGTTTTACTTCATCTTTCCTATTTGGATCTCTTTTACATTTGCATCTTGTCTTTTTGCTGTAGCTAGGCATTCTAATACTAAATTGAAAAGAAGTAGAGAGGTGTCCTTGTCTCATTTCTGAGTTTAGAGGAAATGGATTTAGCTTTTTGCCATTAAGTATAATGCTGGCTGTAGGTTTGTCATATATAGCCTTTATTATATTGAGGAATGTTCCATAGAGTCCTAGTTTTTCCAGAGCATTCATCATAGAGGGGTGTTGGATCTTGTCAAATGCTTTTTTGTGTGTCTATTGAGATAATCATGTGGTTCTTATCCTTGCTCTTGTTGATGTGATGAATAATATTAATCAATTTTCATATATTAAACCAGTTTTGCCTCCCTGAAATGAATCCTGTTTGATCATGATGTATGATTTTTTTATGATTGTTCAGGTCCATTGGCCAAAATTTTGATGAGAAGTTTTGCATTGATGATCATCAAAGAAAAGTGTCTATAGTTCTCTTTCTTTGATGAGTCCCTGACTGGGGATGAGGGTTATGATGGCTTCATAGAAAGAGTTTGGTAGTAACTTTCAATTTCAATTTCTTTTTTTTTGAGTGAATATTCTTTTTTTGTACATTTTTTATTGTAAAAAATGTTGTACATAGGGTTACAGTTACATGAGCAAGGTAATGAGTACATTTCCTATTGAGCATTGTTGTCTCCTCCTTTGTTTTCCCCCTACTATCTCTTCCTTCCCACCTCCACAACTATCTCCCCTCCCCCACCTCCAGCCAAGGTTGTAAAATTCATTTACAGCATAGTGTTTTGTACGTCTCATTGTTACAATGGATCAACCTGTATCCTTATTTAAGCATTTTGTTTTTTCCCTTCTCCTCCTGATGCCTCCATCAGAAAGAATGACATTGCCCCATTTGTTAGGAAAGGGAAAGACTTGGGAAAAATATTAAGTGAAGTAAGCCAGGTGCAAAGAAACATAGGTCCCATGGTTTTCCTTATTTGCAATAACTATTACATGTGTTGGACCTGCAGAAAAGGTCAAAAGCTATATACATATGACCATCTAAGATGATGTTAAGCGAAATGAACCCTATGATAGGAACACAGATATCTTCTTTCTTGCTTGCTATTATTTCTAACATATTTATAATATACCATGTGATTTCTTTTTGTTGTTGCTTTGTATGTTCCTCCCCCACAGTATAACCCCTATTTTCATTGTATTTGATGTCGGTGCTCTGCACCTTCACTTTCAAATTCATTGAAGAGTTGGAGGAGTATTGGTGTGAGTTCTGCTTGAAAGGCCTTGTAGAATTCAGCTGTAAATCCATCCAATCCTGGATGCTTCTTGGGTGGGAGGTCTCATTGCTGTTTCTATTTCAGTGCTTGATATGGGCCCGTTAAGTTAGTTTAAATCATCTTAGTTTAGTTTGGGCATGTCAATATTTGCTAGAAATTTGTCCATTTCTTCCAGATTCTCAAACTTATTAGCATAAAGGTTTGAGAAGTATTAACATATAATGTTCTGAATCTTGGTTGTTTTTTATGGTGATGTTTCAATTCTCTTCTCTGAGTTTGTTTATTTGGGTGTGTTCTCTTCTTTTTCTGATAAGATTTGCTAAGGATCTGTCTATTTTGTTAATTTTTTTGAAGAGCCAACTCTTTGTTTTATTGATTCTTTCTGTTTTTTTTACTCTAATTCATTTATTTCTGATTTAATTGTAATTATTTGTTTCTATCTACTGAATTGGGATATAGCTATTGCTCTTTTTCAAGGAGCTTCAGAAGCCTCATTAAATTGTTGGTTTCAGATCTCTCCCATTTGTTGATGTAGGAACTCAGAGCTATAAACTTGCCTCTGAGTACTGCCTTTGCTGTGTCCCAGAGGAGCTGGTGATTTGTGTGTTCATTTTTGTTGAATATCATGAACATTTCAATTTCCTTTCTAATCTCTTCTATGACCCACTGATGGTTCAACAGTGTGTTATTCAGCATCCATGTGTTACAGGATTTTCTTTGGTGGCTTTTCGTATTGAGTTCTAATTTTATTCCCTTGTGGTCTGAGAGAATGGAGTGCATAATTTCAATGTTTCTGAATTTGGACAAATTTGCTTTGTGACCTAAAATGTGGTCTATTTTGGAGAATGATCCATGTGCTGCTGAAAAGAATGTATATTCTAATGTTTCTGGGTGAAATATTCAGTAGATGTCTAGTTGATCTATGCAGTTGTTTAGATCTGCAGTATCTCTGTTGAGTTTTTGCCAGGTTGATCTATTCAGCAGGGATAGTGGTGTGTTAAAGTCCTCAACAATTAATATCTTTGGATCTATGCGATGTTTTAGGGAAAGTCGTGTTTCTTGGATAAATTTGGGTGCTCCATTGTTTGGTGAATAGATATTTAGAATTGTAATAGCCTCCTGAAGGAGAGATTCCCTTCATTAGTATATAATGATGTTGTTTATCTCTTCTGGCTAATTTTAATTTGAAGCCTATTTTATCTGATATTAGGATTGCAACTTCCACCTGCTTATGGGGACCATTTGCTAGGTAGGTTTTATTCCAGCCTTTCACTTTCAGAATATGTTTGGTTTTTGTGTATGTGTGTGGGCTAGTTGTGTCTCTTGAAGGCGGAAGATAGAAGGATCTTGCCTTTTGATCCAACTAGACAATCTATGAGACTTAACTGGATAGTTAAGTTTATTAACACTGACAGTTAAAACTGAGAGGTGTTTGGTAGTTCCTGCCATGTTATCCACCTTCTTGGGGGCTGTGCCAACTATGATTCTGGGATTTTTGTTTGGAGGCAGTTCCTTGGCCTTTATTGTGCTCTTGTTGGTTTTCTATGTGTAGGACATCTTTAAGAATCTTTTGTAGGGCTGGTTTGGTGGAGATATAGTGTTTCAGTTTTTCTTTGCTGTGGAAAGTTTTTATTTGTCCTTCCATTAAGAAGGAAGAGTTTAGCTGGGTTCAGTATTCGTGGTTGATAGTTGTTTGTCTTCAGGGTGTAGCCTAGCTCATTCCAGGCTCTTCTTGTTTTAATTGTCTCTGCTGAGAAATCTGAAGTTATTCTGATTGGCTTCACTGTATAGGTGATTGATCTGACAACTTTAAGGATTCTTTCCTTGGTCTGAATTGATTCTGTGTGGATTACAATGTGATGGTGGGTTGTCTGGGCTGGTCTATTTAGGGTTCTAAAGGATTCTTGTATCTGAATGGGCCTATCTTTTTGCATGTTTGGGAATTTCTCTGCTAGGATTCTGTTAAATAAATTTCCTAGATCTTTTACTTCTGTCTCAAGGCTCTCCTCTACACCCATTAACCTTAAATTAGGCCTTCTGATGCTGTCTTCTAATTGTTGAATAGATCTAGCAACTTTCTTGGATTTGTCTTGAATACTTGTCTGTTCTTTCTCTGTAATGTCTAGGCTGTCTTCAATCCCAGAGATTCGAGCTTTTGCATGGTCTAACCTACTATCAAGACTTTCTACTTTTTTATTTCCTTTTCTTATAATTGTTCAGATTTGATGGCTTCAAATTATTTGTTGGAATTTTGTTTTAGAACTTGTATGGACTTCTTTACCTCTCTAATTTGGTTTTCAGTGTTAATTCACAAATCCCTTGATTAATTATAGTTTCATTGGACTCCCTTTACTACTGTTGGGCTTCATTCAGCATTCCCTTTGTGGCCTCCATGAATTCCTTCAGCTTTCTGTTTGTGGATTCCATGAATGCCTCTATTAATCTTTGTTTATTCTCATCCCACTCACACAATTCCCCAATTAATCTTTGATCAGTCTCCTCATGTTTGCAAAATTCCTGTATTAATCTTTGGTTAGCCTCCTCATGCTCACAGATTTCCCTATCATGCTCAGACAGAGTCCTTTCCAGGCTTTCAATCTTTTCATTCAGCATGTTTACCAATAGTGTTTGAAGAGTGTTTTGGGAACTCTCTTCTGGATTATTCATTAGCTGCTCTGTTGCCTCATTATTATGAGTGGAAGTTGAGGTATCTAGACTTCAGTTTTTCTTGTGTTTCTCGAGCTTATTCTGCCCATTTGGGTATGAAAGCAAAACCAATTCCTTGCTAGATTATTTTAAGGCAAGCATCAAGAAGAGCTCTGTAGTTGCACAGATTGACACAGTCAAAATGAGTACAGATACAATCTAGTTCCACAGATACAATCTACTTCAACAACATACAACCAGGGATCAATGGACTGAGAAAATCAAAGAAGGAGTCAGGAGACCAGAAATTAATAGGTTTAGGGAGAAGTGTGAGGAGAAATTAAGATTAGAGGAATGTGGGGAGGGAAAGGGAGAGAGGGAATATAACCAAGACCTGAATGTAAAGAGAAGAAAAGGATAGAAGGAAAGGAGAAAAGAATACACAAAAAGGAAAAAAATTAAAATGAAACACTTAAAAATTATATAAGTATAAAGAAATAATACTACAATTAAAGGAGTGAAGGCTGAGAGTTTGTGAATTGAGTAATCAATATCTGAATAAAGTGTGCACACAATGAAGGATAAGGTTTAATAATCGAAGATGGGTATATATCTGGGGGTGAACAGAACAGCAATTAAGTAAAGCAAAAAAAAAAAAGACCAAAAGGGAAAAGAGTAAAAAGAGAATTTTTAAAAAAACTAAAATAAGAATGATGAAAAAGTAGAAAACATTTTTCTATCTTTTTTAAATTAGGTAGAAAAAAGTTATTCCATTTTTTTGGGGGGTGGGGGATCTTATGTCTTCCCTGTATCTATAACCAGTCTCTTAGTGGAGTCTCTGGTTTGCTTGTGGTGTTTGGTTTTCCTGTGGCTTGACTGGTTTCTTAAATCAATTTGTTTAAGTTGAAGCTCTGCTTTACCAGGGACTTTATGACCTTCTTCCTAGGCTAGTTCAGTGGGAGGGCCATCAGTATCAGAAAAGAGAGAGATGATTGTTTCTTTTAACCTGGAGATGCTGTGATGGGGATAGTTATGAGTAGGATTGAGGCCTGTCAGCAATCAGTAGCTTTTCCCTGAGGGGCTAGCTATTGAGACACTCACACAGCCTAGCCTGGAGCCATTCTCAGGATTTATGTGTATTGAGTTTGAATTTTTTTTTTTACCCTCCACCAGCAAGGTCTGCTGCCTGTGCTGCAGTTGGAGGGGCAGCCTCTGGCTCTATTTACCCAGTGAAGAAGGTCACTCCTCCATGGACAGAGGTTGCTCTGCCTGGGAAGGACAACTTTCCCCTGGTGTAGCTCAAGTTTCACTCAGAGATTTATGGCCTAAGATAAGAGGACATTTGCTTACCAGCAGCTATTTTATTTGGGGCTCCCCTAGAAGCAAACTCTGAGACAACAATTTGACTGATGATTCTAGAAACCATGAAAGAGAATGTGAAAGACAAGAAAGGGAAGAGAGACAGGAAATGTGTGTTATCAAGTTAATTCCTACAAGGGAAAATCTGGGAGCCAGAATGACACCTGACATAAAGTTGGCCCACTTAAGGCCAGGCACAACCCAACTATGATCAATTTGTGTTTGAAAATTGAAGAGGTAGTCAATTCCTTGACACTCCCAAGATAACACACAGCTTAACAAAATAGACTTTGGTCACTTTTCTACATGATACAAGCTGGAAGTCACTGACACAATAAGGGCAGGGAAATAGGATTGGGTGAGACATGGTCTTTTTTTAGGATGTTGTTACTTTTGTACTTGTACCAAACATAAAAGAATAAACAAAAGTCCAGTTTTTCCAAAACTTGGCTAAGTGACATTGTGTTCTACTCGTCTTTACAGCCTGACTTGTGATTTCTAATGTCAATGTTGTGCACTAGAATAAGAATGTTGTCCAATTTAGAAAAAGTGTGAAGAAACTTTCAAAGTTCAGTTTTTTTTAACAGTCACTCCATTCACATGTGTAACATATTTATATAATAATAACAGCAGGAATATTAATGTCATCACATTTTTTGGATATCATTGTTCAGTAGTTTTTTAGCCTACTAATCTGTAAACAAATATATAATCACCCACTACAAGGTCCTTGGAACTATAGTAGCTTCTGAGTAAACAGTGGTGAATAAGATATAAATTCTCAGACTTAAGTTTTCTCTTCAGTGAGAAAGATAGAGAAGCAAACAATTGATGTAATAAAGTGTGATACGTTCATTGTTCAGGTAAATACAGAGGGTGCTGTGTATGAGTGGCCCTGGGGGAAGGAAAAGGTCACCTTCAGCTGTGAGGTCTAATGGACCAAAGTGAAGAAGCAGTGAGTGAAGGCTGAGTACAGAAATGAGAGGCATGCGAGGATGGACACATGCAGATTTGTGTGGCTCTCCATGCTCCAATACATCCACAAGAATGAAAAATCAAACTAGTGGTATATTTTTAATCAACAGCCAGCTGCAAGCTTACACGATCCTCTTTTGTCCCCCAAAGTCCAAGCTAGGGAAAGCCCTTCAAATCAACCAAATAGTTTTCCCATGAATTCTACAATAATATCCTCTTGTAATCACTATGGTGGGGATAAGGAGACTGTGGCAGAAGGGCCTTGATGGTCATAAGTAGAACCAAACCCCTTTGGAAGGCAAACAGAGCAGTTAAAATGAGAACTCAAGAGCATCTTCATTTCAGTCTATCCATTAGCTTTCCAAAACTCAGAGTATCAACTTCAATCCTACTAAGAAGTTACCCCACCATCTCTTTTCCACAAAACTGACATTTTATTTTCCTCCTTATTTTCCTTTAGATGTACACATATAAGCATAGACTTTCTAGCAGAAGGAGAGAGACAGCAATATTGAAGTATAAAAGTTCTATTGTTCCATTGCTTCCAAAGTTAATGATGGAAATTACAAGCTAATTTGCATAGGAGAGATTAGCAGAGTATCCCTTTATTCCTATTAATATATTTTCCCTTCCTAATTATAAAGATTTGAATCTTTTTAAAACAACTTTATACAAAACATTTGTGTGGATATAAGGACTTCATGGTAAATGCTAATTCTGGATGAGTTATTTGCATAACCTTACAAAGGAGCTAAATTGCTTGTATTTAATAATAAATCAAGAGTTTAAAAAGGATTGTGGATATCTTGAGAGACACTGAAACAGAGAAAAAAATTGCTTCTATTTTAAGATGTGGAACATTTTTTCTACTTAGAACTTAAAACTACTCTCCAGCCTCTAGGGAAAATTCATCCTAACTTTTTGATAAATGTAATATTCCAAGGCTCTTGCAACTCAACAATTCAAATATATCAAAAGTAAAGAGCTAATGTGTTTTAAAACAAACATGGATAATTTTCAGAACATAATAAATTGCATGGAAAATAATTTTGCATTTGAAAAGTGGCGACCTTTGAAGAATTTCAATTCTGCAAATGATAGCAAACTAGAGAGAATTGTGAACATTATCCAGAGAATTCAGAAATAATCAGAATTCCTAAAGCAAAACAGATTAAAGGCTTCGCTTTAAAGTATGTGACTTAACAAGGTTTGTAGTAGTTGTAGTTACCTTTTCATATCATAGTCATCTTTTCTGAGGATAAACAGAAGAAACACATAAAGAGGTGGACACACATGAAATAACTAAGCTGGTAATACATGTAATTCTGATTTGATGCTATACTCTTTGAAGTTAGGAACAAGTCTCTAAGCAGTGTGGCATACTTTGTTCTTTCTACCCTCAATTGACACCACATTCTTGGATTTCCTTCCATCTCCTTGCCAGATCATTCCACCCTCTTTGACCTCTTTGACATTGAATTACTGATACCTCCTCTTCCCTCTTTCTCCCTCTCTTGGTGATCTCTTCAGTGCCTTTCAGGTCCATCTCTATGCTGTTTCCGAATACTACATTTATACTCCAAAGACTTTCCTCTGGGTTCTAGTTTGCAACTCTCTGCTAGACATCTCAAATGAGTGTCAACATCTCAAATACAAGAAGTCAGTGAGAATTCACCATCAATACTGCACCCCACCTTCATCTCCCCAAACTTCTCCACTCAGCAACTGGCATTACATGTACTGTATACTATCTGCACAACATCTCTGTCACTTTTACATCAGAAAGCACGTCCAATCCTTCCACTGCTCACGTCCACTGCTACCCACCTATTCTAAGCCACTATCTTACATCAGCTGTATTGCAAGCTTCACCACTGATGACCTAGACTCATCACAACTCTGAAACACGTCTTCACAATAACCACAGTCACCGTCACTTGTCATGAACCTTCCTTGAAGTAAACAAGTAGATTCTGTATCCATCCTCTTTCAGAATGGTTATTCTGAATGCCACAAGTTTGGCCTCATCTGGGAACACGTTACTTTATTGTTGGAACCCTTTCGATGACTTTCTACCTCATACAAATGAAATTAAAACTCCTCATCATGGACTACAAATAATTCTCATGATCTGGCCCTTTACTCTGTGACAAAATTAATTTCTGAAATGATTGTTCTAGTCTCACAGATATTACATATTCTGGGAACATGGGAAGTTTCCCTTTACAGGGAATATTCCTTGCCTTTCTTTTTATGGAACTGTCCCGTTAATTGAATTGGCTCAGATATCACTTTTTTCAATGAAATCTTCTCTATAATATACCACATATCTATCACCTATGTATTTCATTCAATGCATATATTTTGTATTTCATGTTTGTGTAGTTGTCTGATAACTGTCTCTTTATAGACTTATCCTAAATCCAGAGATTAAAGCTATTTTATTCATTACTAGACACTATGTTGATAATGAACTATACAATTTGTTGGGGAGGAGAGTCAGGAGGGAAAAACTAGGATTAAACAAGGAAAAGGGTCTACAGCACAAATAAAATAGATACTTAAAGATTAAAAAAAAAAAAACAAAGAAAAGGGTGACACTATTCAAAGAGAAATGTACTTACTACCTGACTTATATAATTGTAACCCCTCTATATTATAATAATAATAAAATTAAATTTAAATTTAAAAACTGCTTTATTCTCTAAAGTACTCAGAATTTAAGACAGAGTCATATAATAGACTTTCAAAACTTTTTGTAGACTGAGTGAAGGGAATAGATAATTGTGGAGCACATGGGCAGCAAAGATGGCGCTGGGAGGGGGTTGAGTGGGCAGAGCCTAATTTACTGTAGAGCACATGGCCAGCCAAGATGGCTCTGGTAGAGAGTAGAGTGGGCAGACCCCAATTGATCTTCTGATCAGTACCTAACCAGCCCATGAAGGCTCAGGTGAATGATAGGGTGTGACCTTGACAGTGATTGGTTCCTCTTCCTCCCTTACCATACCACCCACCCTTTTTGTCTTTAAAAGGGGCTGCTCTCTGTTAATATACGAGTTTTTCTACCTGCTGGATTTGGCTCCCTGCTGTGTCTGATTGTCTCCTGGGCTGAGGGAGGCTAGGGAACGGGCGAGCTCTGCACTTACCTTTCCTCGGACCCCGTCCGTCTTTTGTGGGACAGAAGAAGACCCAACAGATAATAATGAATGAGTTGGACAATTACAGAGATATATTACTCTATAAATTCTTGAGGAATAAGAGAAACTAGTCAACTGCTGAGCCATCTGTAAATTCAGAGGTGAGTAGTTGCAATTTGCTACTTGAAGACTAGATACTTCAGGGAAGAAGTTCTGTTCTATAATAGCAATATTTTCATGCCTTGAGAACATTAAAACTTTTCAAATGTAGCCTTTAAAAATGTCAAGTATCTATTGTGTTGAAGTGTTTAATATTTTATGTGGTTGAAGCTGAACTACATTCTCATTGTTTACTCACACAACTCTTACATGGCCCCAAGAAACTGTATGAAGCCTAACAAATGAAAACAGAAAAGTCAGCAAATGGAGATTGAAGTGGGCTGTCATTGCAGGTCTCCAATTTTCCTACCATGAGGTGGGAACACATCATGGCAAGGTGACTGTAAAGTAAAATTATTTAGTAGTGTGGACTGGGAGCAAACCATTTTAACTCTAGGAGTTGGTGATCCAATGACTCTCAACATATTCATCTAGTTGATTTGGTTCCTTGGACATTCATGCTGTTTCATCTGCTCTAATATAATATTTCCTCAAAAGTCCCAAATATTGTTCTGGCTAAATCCAGAACAATTGTCTATGCAAGACATGAAACTCTTGATGATTCAGAAAAAAAATGTATTGAAATTTTCCTGAGAATAGCCGCTGCCCTGTTGATTGCCTCTGAGTGACATTTCAGAGCTGATTACTGAGTCCTATTCAGACAGATCTTCCACTACAATCAACATCCGTCTTGTGTTAGCCTAATAAGAATTTTGCCTTAATAAGGAATATAGAATTGGGTTCTTAGTGATAATTACGATAATAATTTTCAAAGGATAAGTCTCTCCTTTAATAAATAATCCTTCTCTGAGAGCTCTGAGAGCAAGCATCCTTGAATGTTATCTCTGCTGTTTTTCTAACATTTTAAAAATCAATTTTGATACTTGAGACTATGTAAGGAGAAGTGAAATGCAGAAATGACAGGTTCTGCTTTTTTTGTGAATCTGGATGTGGATGTAATGCTGACAGTGAAGGAAAAACAAGCAAATCTCCTTATTAAGGTGTTCTTTAATCTTTAGATGCCAAGGATAACTTCTGAGCTATGACAAATAGAATATCCCACCAGCCTCTCAAATCACTGAGTTAAAACAAACAGAGGCTGTCATGCCAGCATTTTGTTGTAATTATAGCATAACATGAAGCAGGTGATAGCTCACTGTGGTTTTGATTTGTGTTTCCTTCATGATCAGTACACTGAATATCTTTCCATAAACTTTATAGATATATTTTAGCAAAATTATCTCTATAATAGACTTTGGAAATATATCTACTGAAGTCCTTAGCCCACCTTACTCACCTGAGTTCCACAGGTTCTATATAGTTGAGAAGTTAACCTCAAGGTGATACATGCTTTGAAATTTCTTCCCATTCTATATGTGGCCTTTTTACACTGCTGATTCCTAGTTCTGTCCATAAACTTCTTAATTAATTTTCTTGTTATCTGCACTTTTGGTGTCGTATCTATTGTCTTTCTCTGTGCAGACTACTATGACATAATAATACAGTTGTCATCGAAAAAGTGTGAATAACCCTCAATAATTTAAGATAGAACTTATATATAATCCAATAATCCCATTTCTATTTATCAAACTGAACATGGAATCTTGAAGAGATTCATTTTAGTACAACTCATAATAACAATGAATTTCCATCAACAGATGCACAATTCAAAACTGGGCATGTACATAGGATGAAATAGTATTTGGCCTTTAAAAAAAGGAAATGTCATTTGTGAGAACTTCGATGAACCTGCACAATAACAGTAAGCTATGGAATTAATTCAGGCCCAGAGAAACAAAGTTGTCTCAGTGCACCTATGTGAAGTGTGTAAAACAGACATACTTATTGAATCAAAGAGTGGAATGATGGTTGCCAGGGGGTTGGGGAGAGGAAAATGTGGAATTACTAACCAACAGGAACATACTTTCAGTTAAGCAATAAGAGTAAGTTCTAGAGAGCTGCTATCCAACATTGTGCCTATAATCAAGAATCAATCCGATTACATACTTAATCATTAGTAAAGAAGGTTTATTTCATATCAAGCAGTCACCAAAATAAACCCAAAACAAGTAGTGAAAATATCACTTGTCAAAAACTGCAGAGCCGAGTTTAAAGTCTTTATCTCTATGGAATAAAAAGCTGCCGAGAACTGAGGTAGAAGTCATTCTATATTTTAATAGTTAAATCATGTGCATGTAGATTTGGCATATATTCTGTTTGTTTGTTTGGTGTTTTGTTTTTTTTTGGTCAGTCGTGGGGCCTGAGCTCTGGGCCTGGGTGCTGTCCCTCAGCTCTTCAGCTCAAGGCTAGCACTCTACCACTTGAGACAGAGCAACACCACTTCCTGCTTTTTCTGCTTATGTGGTGCTGAGGAATCGAACACAGGTTCTCGTGCATGCAAGGCAAACACTCTACCACTGAGCCACCTTCCCAGCCCATTGGCATGTATTTTGATATATTGATTTGGATGATTTTTTCAAAATATTTTGAAAAATGACTTTTGAAAGCTAATAAGAATCTAAAATAAGGAACTATCCAGTAAGCCATTTAGAAATGGTGACAAATCTGGGCTTCTTATTTTCCTTAAGTATCTTTCCTTTTCTTATCTTTTTTTTTGTTTTTTGTTTTTTGTTTTTTTTTTAGAAGTGTAGGTAAAAGAACAAGACAAAAATAATGGTTAAGGTCATCTCATATTTTAATCAGAAGACATATAAACAACTTTTTACTAGATTTCTATAAATAATGAAAACATTAATAGATATTAGGTTATCTGATGAAAACTGAACATTAAAAAGTATAGATCAAGATGGGTTTGCTTTAGTTTAAAATTAATCTATAAACCACTGTGTAAAATGACCATTTCTGAATGCTTAATTGATATCTAATAATATTCTCTAGAATTTAGGGAATTAATCTAATTAATTTTGCTAAGCTGACAACAAAAAGCACAGAAAACAAATCAAGAAATGCAGACCATATAACTGATGATGGTTCTTATTACCTCCAGAAATAATAATTCCCAGGGAAGACAAAGTGTTCATCATACTGTTGTAAAATGAATGAAAGCTGCAATTTAAAATTCCAAGTCTTGATAGCATAAGTGTACAAGAGGGGAAAGTGAAATTTACAAGGAACAATTAGAAAAATTATAAATACTTGGGTTTCTAAAATTATTTTATAATGTATTTGATCATTGGACTATTAAGCTTTCTCTCATAAAATTATAATAAATTCTAGGCAGTCTGAAAAATCCTATCAGCAGGAAGCATGTGTCTTTTTTTAATGCTATGTGGCTTTAAAATGAACAATTCCCAGTTATTAACCTTAAAACATCTCAACAGACAGAAATGGAGATAAATGCTTTGTTTGTCTAGAGCCCCACACCAGGCATTTCCATCATCTCCTCCGTCCTTCATAGGATGCAATTAAATCTTTGCATATAAGATTTACAAGTTTTTGGAAAAGCAAAAATCATTAGAACAAAGCAATGCAGATACTTGAAAAGAATATCAGGGTAGGTAATAACAGTTGAACTTTGAGTTATTAAAGCAATAAATTTCATAGTCAATTTCAGAAGTATAATGAGTATCTAAAATCTTTACTTGGTATTAAATGATTTTTCTCTCCTAAGACAAGCATTCTCCCAGTGACCTCTTAAGATTTTTTCAACATGTAACTCAATTTCTTTTTAAATCTCCTAAGTAAATATAAAATACTTTTAAAATAATCACAATATTTTTTATTTTGTACGGTCCTTACAAAAGTTAATTGCCACAGGAATCTTAGTGGTTTTATTGTTGCTGCTGATGGTACTGCTGTTGGTCTGTATTGAAACTCAAACTCCAGGCCTCTCACACCTGATGTTTTATCACTTAAGACACACCCGCACTTCCAGCTTTTTGCTGGTTATTTGGAGATAAGAGTCTTGAGGATATGTTTGCTTGTGCTGGTTTCAAACCTTGATTCTCAGACCTCAGTCTTGTGAGTATCTAGGATTAATAAGTTGAGCCATATGCACACAGCTGAACCATAGAATTTTATAAGCACACTTCTCCTTTATAACTTGAAGTATATTTGCAGTTGCTGGAAGCAAGAACACTGCCCATCCTTGACTATGAGTGATGGTTAAACACCAGATGAACTTGAATAGGTGATGCCATTGTATTGGGAGAGTTCCATCAATAAAGGAATGAAGCAATGTGCTTAATCTGTCCAGTCATTGAAGAATCACAAGAATTTGTAAAGAATCCAAGAAATCAAGGTTGGATTTTTTCCCCCCAAATCTTCTGGAAAATTGAGCCCAGAGAGCAAACATCATCTTTAAAATAGTTGACATATCTAAAATATACTTAGAAATAAAAAAATTAAATCCCTCAAAAACAAATCCTCAAAGAAACAACCACCCAATTAATAAGTGGGCTAGAGACTTAAAGGAGACTTCTCTGAAGAGGAAATAAGAATGGCCAATAGACAGATGAAGAAATGCTCAACATCTCTGGCCATAAAAGATACGCAAATCAAAACAACACTGAGATTCCACCCCACCCTAGTTAGAATGGCCATTATCAAGAAATCTAGTAACAACAGATGCCGGTGGGGATGTGATTCAAAAAGGAACCCTACTACACTGTTGGTGGGAATGTAAACTTGTTCAACCACTCTGGAAAGCAGTATAGAGGTTCCTCAAAAGCCTGCACATTGAACTCCCCTATGACCCAGCAATCCCACTCCTGGGCATTTATCCAAATGACCACAAACAAGGCCTTGCGTAAGCTACCAGCACAAGTATGTTCATCACAGCATTATTTACCATAGCTAAGATATGGAACCAACCCAGGTGCCTCTTAGTAGATGAATGGATCAAGAAAATGTATATATTCACATACACATACAATGGAATTCTATGCTTCCATCAGAAAGAATGACACTGCTCCATTTGTAAAGAAATGGAAAGACTTGGAAAAATCCTATTAAATGAAGTAAGCCAGACCCAAAGAAACATAGGTCCTATGGTATTCATTTCTAATAATTAGTATATGTCTAGGATAATCCTAGCAGATGAGCAGAATAGCTCAATAGCTATGTACAAATGACCATACAAGATGATGCTAAGGGAAATGAACTCCAAGACAGAGACACAAGAGGTTTTTCTTTGTTGTTTTTAATGTGCTATGTGATTTCTTGTTTCTTTTGTCTTCTCCTCCCCCTCCCCATTGTTTATCCTCTGTTGTCACTGTATTTGATTTTGATACCCTGTGTATTGTATATATGTTTATCTGAATTAAGGAAGAAGGGAAGGGGAACAACAAAATGGTGAGACAAAGGACAAAGGGGGAACCAATGCAACAGTGATACTTACAAGACAATATGTTGGAAATGAACTTTACAACTTGGAGGGGGGAGTAGGGAGAAAAATGAGGTAGTAGGGAAAGTGGTGCTGTGTCTCAAGTGGTAGAGCACTCTCCTTGAGCTGAAGAGTTGAGGGACAGCACTCAGGCCCAGAGTTCAAGCCCCGTGACCGGCAAAAAAAAAAAATGAAGGAGTAGGTAACAATATTCCACAAGAAATGTACTCATTATCATATATGTATGTAACTGTAACCCCTCTATACATAACAATAAAATTAAATTTTAAAAAATGACAAAAGAGGAAAAGCAGACAAAAAATAATGGCACACAGTACATTAGAAAACCTCTTCCTTCCATTTCTTGGAGTTCATTTTGATAAGCATCATTTTATATGATCATGTGCACGTAGCTGTTGAGACCTTCCAGTCCTCTCTATTGATGAGAATGTAAATTTGTTCAACCACTCTGGAAAGCAGTATGGAGGTTCCTCAAAAGGCTAAGCATAGAGTTTCCCTAAGACCCAGCAATCCCACTCTTGAGCATTTGTGCAATTGGTCACAAACCAGGCACAACCATATTTATTACAGTATTGTTAACCATAGCCAAGATATAGAATCAATCCATATACCCCTCAGTGGATAAAAGGGTCAAGAAAATGTGGTTTATAGAAACAATGGAAATCTATGCTTCCATCAGAAAGAATGACACTCCCCCATTCTTAAGGAAATGGAAAGACTTGAAAAAAATATATACTAAGCAACCTAAGCCAGACCCAAAGAAACAGGCTACATGGTTTCCCTCATTTGTAATCAGAAACAGGTTGCATGGTTTCCCTCATTTGTAATCATTAGATTGTACCTATAAATCTACAAGTAAATCCAATGGATAGTAAAAGACAAATAATTACACTTGGACACAATTAATTAAAGAGCAGTCAGAAACAGTCCCAAGGTGAAAATAAAGGAGGATATTATGATGATATACTTTGACCAACAGAATATACAACAAAGTAAAGAAAGAATGACAATGTGCCAGGTTCAACTGTAACTCTCAGAAGACTGTAGAATGCTTATGTTCTTGCTGTATCCCTGCCAAGAGTGGAGGACAAAACCAGATTATTCATTTGGAAGATGAGAAACTGGAAGCAAGCTAAAGCACTTCAGCCAACAGCCAGCAAACAATCAAACAATAAGCCTAATGTGTGAGTAATTCCAACCCAGCCTAGACTTGCTAACCCTTCAGCTGAACTGCAACCTGACTGACAGCAAACCCAAATGAGATCCAGTAAGCCTGGCCCAGATCAGCAGGACCTCATAGCCAATCTTGAATAATGGGCAATAGGAGATGGCCTTGTTTTCAATCCCAGAGTTAGGACGTGGCTTGTTACATAACAAAAACTGATAAATATCTCTTCACATTCATGTTTCAATTGACATATTGTTCTTCCAAGAATTCCTCCTTTCTCTTTACTCTTATCTGTCCATCTACTTGTTTTGCCAGTCCTGGGGCTTGAACTCAGGGCCTGGGCACTGTTCCTGAGCTTTTGCTCAAGGATAGCACTCTACTACTTGAGACACAGAGCCACTTCTGGCTGTTTCTATTTATGTGGTACTGAGGAATCTAACTCAGGGCTTCATGCATACTAGGCAAGCACTCTACCACTAAGCCACATTCTCAGCCCTGTCCATCTACGTTTAAGACCCAACTCAGCTTCTATTGTTCCTCAAACCTTTCTTGACTATGGTAATACAAATAAATATTTAACTTCATTTTAGTTCCTTTAAAGTTCATTACTCTCTAATATTTCATCTGACCTTTATTAGATGATTGAAATGCAGAGCTGATTTTTCCACATCAGAGCTACCTCATCTTGAATGCTTAATAAAAATGCACTGACTGAAAGCAAACAGGTTTGATATCCTTCCTACTTATCCAAGTTGGGGCCTGACTTAGGTATTGACTCCCTCTACCGTCTATGCCTTTGCATAGATGTGAAAACTTCCCAGTGGAAGATCTTTATAAAGAGAATTGATGACTATTTAAGTACAGCTTACTTAAACCATCCATTTCCTTTAAATAAAAGAACTGTGTTCATAGATTATATAATATATATATGTATATATATCACACTTAAGAGAATTCCCCTCTTTGTAAGGGCTATCAGTTTTTGTTTCTGCTTATTAAGGATGCACTTCATATTCATTTTACTTGACACTGCAGGAAATTGTGTATGCCTCAGGCTACATAATTCTGAGCCTATTTCTGAGATGCTTTGTCTATTATTTCAAACTGTCACAAGGTAGGTTGGCTCTTAGGCATCAGGTATGATGAGAAATATATATATATATATATATATATATACTTATACATCAGCACAGTAAATGTCTACATGTATACATATATATATTAAATTAACATATACATCATCACAGTAAATTTCTATGTTTTGTACCAACCATGATCATCTCAGGTTCTAATATCACTTTTTACCTGAATATATGATATACTCACAAATGACAGTGCAAATGGTTATAGCATTATCATAATAAGGAATTAAAGCATATTTATCATTTTAAACTTACTCATCACCTCAATGAGAGTCCAAAAATCAGTCTGACTAGTTTCACTATATAAAGTTAACATGTTTTAAGTGTAGTGGTTATGCTTTTGCCCTGAAATGAACGTATTAAGGAAATATGAGACACGAGATCAGAAACTTACTCTCAAATATTTCAGAGAAAAAGAATCTTTATTCTGTATTATAATTAATTTTTCTACAAGTAAAATGTTTCAAAAATGTGAGTGCATTGTACCTTATTAGGCAGAGATGTAAAAATATACATACATACATTTTTTTCAGTCTTCCCTGTCAAGAAAAGCAAGGACATAAGTGATTCTCAAGATACTACACATGGCTAAACATGTAAGAACTGGCTAGAAAAAGTGATATGACTATGGTTGATTTTCATAAATGCATTCAGGAAGGTTAATCTCCAAAGCCTTATTTCTATTTGTAGTATTAAGAGAGTAGGAACTTACTGTGTTTAGAGGTAAAGACCTCTGAGAAGTGATTAGATAAAATTAGGTAATTAAGATCAATGCCCATGATGGAGTCCTGATAGCTTTATAAGAAGATAGAAAGAAATTACATAGACACAGAGATATCCTGCTTCTGACATGACATGACATGATACAGAAAACAGAGGTCCTTGCAAGAGCCTTAACCATGATGCTTGATTTCCAGCTTTCAACACTATGAGCTAAATAAACTCTATTCTTTATAAAGTAGGCAGCCTCAAGTAGTTTGCTACAGCAAGGACAAACTAATACAGTGACTATCAAAATCTATCCAGACTTTATTCTACCTTCCAATGTTTAGGACTAATATTACATGTCATAGCAGACCTATGGAAATAACAGGACTTGTTGAAAAGGAAAAAAGACATATTCCCTTCTCAAAATCTAGATGAAGAAAGAAGGAATCTATAAAGGAAAAAACTGAGTAAATGAAGTGTCTAGAACTTCTTCAGTGCTCCAGCAAATCTGAACATTTCACTATAGTTGAAAGAAAATTAAAGTGCAGAAATGAAGTTCCAACAACTACCTCACCAACACCATTTTGTCAAAGATACACTCCATTTCTCAGAATGTTCCCTCTTCACAGAGATGAGAATAATGCACTGGTCCTTGAAAGAGTATTTAATGACAACTCTGGAGTTCATTAAACCCAAAAACCTCCTGATGTAGTACAATCCCATCTTTTTGTGTCCTGCATTGGTGAGTGTGGAGATGGATGGAAGTAGTTATCCTCTGATCTTGGAGAGATCCACGTAGGAAAGTCCATGAGACTCTTATCTCCAATTATCCACTCCACTGTGAGCAAAAAAGCTCAAGGATGGTACTCTGCCCTGAATAACCTTACAACATATATGTACATATCCATCATGCTATATTTGAGTCTAACCCCACTGAAGGTAAATAAAAATCTATCCCAAGTAAGACTCATTTATCCTATTGAACACAGTGACAGGGTTTCCATGAATGCTTGACAAATACATGTTAAATAAGTGAAATAACAGTGTATCCTTAATTATCTATATTTATGCTCATCATCTATCTTCATAAACAGGCAATAGCATGTCTATAGTTATGCTCAATTATATCAATACAGAAAACAGAATGTATTTTTCTGAATTTTAAAAGGTGATGTACTACATAAATTAATATAATAGATAAAAAGCAAATATTTCTCTCTTTTGAGAGGAAGAATTGTATTTCCCTTTTCCAAGATTAGTTTGTATTAAAAACTGGATTGATAGTATCAAGTCTGGTGTACATATTATTAAATTGTATGTTGAAGGATTAACCAAAGAGAGGAAGGAAGGAAGGAAGGAAGGAAGGAAGGAAGGAAGGAAGGAAGGAAGGAAGGAAGGAAGGAAGGAAGGAAGAAGTGATCAGACTAACCAAAGGAAAGGACAATATCCAGAGAAAATAGGTAGAAAAATAGGTTCACTGAGCTCATTTTTAGCAACACTAAAAATAGACCACCTAAATATCAGAACAGAGAAAAAACAAAATGCTAGAAAATGTCTCGGTGGCCAAATCAGAACTTCTTCCAAAGAAGATTACTATCCTTATTTGGATGACTGTGGTACCTACAGGGCTCTGCAAGGAGGTAAGTCACCAAGCCTACATCACTCCCTACTGGTCCTCTGTTCAGTATAGGCAGCAGAAAAAAAGGATGCTATAAGTTTCAGGCTGAGCATCAGTTTCAAAGTGTGTATTGGAAACAGAGTGTCAAATGAGCATTCTAGATTATGTATCACTGACAAATAAATAGGTAGGGAGCTCCATTCTGGAAGAAGCTGTTAAAAGAAAAGACTAATATTGTGTTTCCAAAACTAAATCAAAACATCAGTAATTGAACCTCAAAATTGTTATATTCTGATTTTCTGGGAAATAATTTTGCACAAAGAAAATGAAGTACATAGGTGATTAACCTTTATAAGTTAATTTGTAGCTTATAGTAAAATTCCATGTGTGTGGATCTTTTCTTTCAAGCCCTATATCTCCATTAATATTGCAAAATGAATATTACTAACCTATTTTTCTTACAGATGAAGATGTTGTGGAAAAAGGACCATATGAAATATTTATTTATATCAGTATGGACTCAGATATTTAATGAGTTCTGTAGTTTATAATCTGTTATCAATCAAATAGGTGACAAGTTGTGTCTCCTTAATGTTTTCATTTGCATGTCTTAATTATGAGTGCATTTAGACATATTTTAAATTATTTACTGTGTCTTTCCCTCAGTTTCTGTTAAGTTTTTGGTCCTTTGTCATTTTATTTTCAATGAAATTATTAGGACCCTTCTTACAGATGGATAAAAATAATTCTACACTAAATATAAAAATAATTCTATCACACTGCTCGTGTGATAAAATTTCAGTTTAACTTATACTAATTTTAATTATATTTATAATGTATTTGCCTTCTGATTACAATTTTAAAAGTTTCTATTAGTGGTCTTGTTGGTTCTGAAAGAGAAAAAATAAAATATTCATTATAATTTGCAGATAGTACTAAATAAGATGTTTTTTAATGCAAAACGGAATGGAAATGTACATAAGGAGCTGACAAGGTTAGAGACATATGCATGCCCAGTGATAGCCCGTAGTTAATCTTAGGAAAACACTGCTGATGTGTTGTTGATCAGGGAAAACATTAGTATTGAAAATCTAAAAAGTCTCAAGAATATAAACTTCCAATGGATGTACACTAATAAATAGACCAATTCCTAGTACTACTATTATATAAATGTATTATTGTCAGTAGAATTATTAATACAATAAGACTGCACACTTGATTTAAGTAAACTTGAAAACAGTGAGCTGTATTTCAGGAGCACCCATTATCTACATGAAAGGTCACAAGTTGGTTCTGTCTGGTCAAATTCAATTAACCACCACATTTTGTTGAGCTCTTAATAGGTTTGAAAAAATCTGCTTTTGAATTTTCAGAGGTTCTATGGCTCCTATCCTGTTTTTGCTTGGAAGATTTTACCCATTTATTTATTTTCTTGGCCCTTTATGAACATTTGTGTTTAAGGGTTTTTGGGGGGGTTGTTTTGTTTTGTTTTTTAAATACAGCAATACCTCTTCTTCCACCAATCATCCCTTAACAATGCCCAGGATTTGCTGAAGGAACTGAGGTTGACTGTACCATTGTTGGAGCATTTAACTTGATCCTACATCCATTGTATTTCCTGAAAGTTGTAAGCAAGATCTGGAATAGGTATTGGCATACTTTTTCTGGAAAAAAGGAGAGAAAATGTTGTATGTTCTCTATGTTCTCTGCTACCACTATGCAACTCTGTAGCTGTGGCAGGAAAGCAAGCCCTAGGTAACATATAAATAAATGGCTATGACAGTGTATTCTAGTCTGATAGGCTTACCATAAAGTGTGGCCTAGTTTCTTGTGAGGTCTCTCTTCCTAACTTTTTTCCCTCACAAAGGGAGTGAGTTAGAGTGTTCTGTCTGTCTCTTGTTATAAGCACGTAAATCCCACCAAAGATGTGCCTTTCTAACCTCATTTAATCTTACTGATTCCTTACTCCAAATACAGTCACATCAGAGATTAAGGTTTGAACACATTAATTTGGGAGAAGAAGGGCAAACATTTAGACCATATACTACTTCAATAAAACTTTCTGTATAAAATACAGAATCAAGTGTTAGTTGGGACAGAAGGAATAACTTATACAAAGAGCTAGAGATAAGTGAAAACACACCGTGTTCAAGAAATAGATATTTAGCATGGTTGGTTGAGAAAAAGTAGGACTATTTGGGAGAGAACCAATGAGAGGAGGAAAGGAGAGGGCAAGTATGTTCAAAGTACATGAAAATGGCCTGATGAAAACTATTGAAGAGAAGGAGGGGAGAAAAGGGGGTGAAGAAAGTAATACAGGGAGTAGAGTTCAAAATATATTGTATGACTACATGGGAATATAAAAGTGAAACCCATTTATACAATTAACATGTTAGCATATGGTTCATATGCTACATATGGTACATACATGTGCACATCTGAGGGAAGCTAGGAGGAGGGCACAGAAGCAGAGGGAAACAGCCCATCAGCTACACTGGACATTGATGAAAGTGAACCAAGCAACTCAAGGGCAGCGATGAAAGGGAGGGAATGAGAGAGGAAGAGGGAACAGCTTACACTAAGCAAAGAGGCAAAAAATGTACATATTAACTGAGTTGGAAGAACTAGTTGTATTGTGAAAGTTTATAAAGTTCACAAGCTTTATAGACCATGATAATGACAATTTGCCTTGTGAAGGTTAAAATGTGTTTGTGACTCTAGTTAAGTATTACTACCCCACAATACTGTGAAGTTTATGTAATCACTTGATCCCAATAAAGAACATAAACTAAAATAAAAATTTTAAGAAAAGCACCGAGTTAGGTCTCCTGAGTCTCCACTCTACACATGGTCAACTTAAAATTAAAAAGTTCACTGTGGAGAAAAAAAAGAAAAAACAAAAACAAAACAATGGAGGGTAAAAGGGAAGGAAGTTTGAGTGAAGGTTACCTGCCTTCAGAAACATTACCAGAATAACTGCTTGGACCTTCCACTTACTGCAAATGGCTTTTCTCCTTCTGTATCTTAATTAACTGCAGCATACTTGTAGGTCATATATGTCCAGTTCAAATACCTACCAGCTATTTTCCAGTTCTGATCACAAATACAATAATGAAACAATCTTTCCACAGATATAAGACAGTTTTATATTCCTTCACTAGCTACGTATTTAGCACTTAGTATATGCCAGACATTGGGACATGATGGTAAACAAAAAGATAGCATTTAGATTGTAAGACCCCAGACTCCTGGGATACTTTTGTCAATGGGAGAGCGCCCCAGAAAACTCAGACTCCAGGCCGGGAGATGCAATAAGCAAGAGGAGTTTATTCGACGTTTGCGCAAATGGACTCTCTGTCCCGAGCAGACAGGGAGCCCCGAGCAGCGGTTACAAGCCTTCTTTTAAAGGCAAAAACCACAAGATTAATGCATAACACAAAGCATCCCATGATTGGTCCTTTTAAAGGTCACCATATACACCAACAATCACTTTGCCACGCGGGAAATTTTGTAACACTCTTTGTAAAATGACTGGCCCATGGTTGGTTTAAGGGGGGGTTTACATGGTTACAGGCCTATGATTGGTTGACATTTGGCTTAGCTTGTGGTCTTGCCAGGTGGTCGTTATCTCAAGGTCCTGTCTGGGGACTTTCTAAATGGGAACTGAGGAACACGTACTGTCTGTTCTTTATCTACGACCACTGACCTTGTCCTGGGGCCGGCATCTGGTCCCTGAAACTTCTTAACTCATTTCTGGGAAGGGAAGGGTCAATGCTAGCTAAGCAAGTTTACAGGAGCAGAATCATCAGTTAGCAAGTTAGTAATAGTAATGGTCAATTTTTTTAATCTTTCAAGATCTCATAGTCTAAAAAGATACCAAAAAATATCAAGGAGATGATCATAAAAAATAAAAATGAATTATCTACACTGAGCTAAGAGCTATGGCCTAAGAGGAAGGATTCTTGGTGGACTGAACAACAAAATTTGACTTATCATGCTACTACTACTCAGAGAAAACTTTCTTCCATTCTAATTTCAGTCCTCCCTTCATCTTTTTGGAGAAAGCCCTAACTGGAGAAATTCTCTCTGCTCAATGATAGTTCTGACTGAAATGTCTCCTGTTTTTCAGATAACAAATCTCTGATTTGTCCCCCAGGCAGAGAATGAATTCTCTAAAGAGTTTGTCTCCTCAAGATCCTCAATTCTACTGAGGGAATATTTGTCTTTCTTCTGATTTGTGCTGCAGTGGGGACCTATAGACCATGCCTGTCTCCTGGGATTAGATAACGCCATTCCTAGGATATAACATAGTCTAGGTATATCCTTGAACCCAATCAAAGAGTTCAGTGAAACTGTTCAATGCTGCTTCAAAAGCCTGATAGCCAGGGCAACATGTGAAACATTTTTAAAAGAGTATCTTGGAGATAAAGGCAGAGACATAGGCAGCATATAAAAAGAAGGGCATTGGCCTGGGCCTGACTTTCCCTTGTTCTCCCTTTCCCCCTTTTCCTTCCCACTGCAGGTTGCCTCTGAGCCATCTCTACCTCTTTCTCATTCAAAGCAACTTGAACATTTAATTGTCTGCTTACTTCTGTGTACAAGTGTTGGAAGGGGAATTATTCTTTTCTCTATGATCTGTGTAGAGTACCGGCACACAATGTTGTTACTTTCCAAATTAGTAATTTTCTATACACCTTTTCAAACACTATCAGGGTCATTCTTTGCTGTTTTGTCTTTACTATTTTGCTTTGCTGAGTGGGCTTTCTGAGGCTTTCTGCCTAGAGACTTCTGGCTTGGCTGATGAATACACCATTTTCTTTTTTTCATGGACCCAAGACTCCCTTTTCCTGGACACCTAGCAGGGGAGTTCGGCCCCCATCTCTGTTTTTACAGCTCCCTGAGTACTTCCTATTGTAGCATTTACCCCATTAAGTCATTATATTGTAATTAGTGTTTGCAGATCTTACTCCCCAGACTAGACCATGACTGCTTGAGGCCTAAGGTAATTTAGGTCTTACTCTTTTTTTTTTAACATCTCCAGTGCCTTTACTATGTGCCACATAGTGGGTGCTAGATACTGTGTAAATGTTTATTCACTCTGTCATACAGGCAGTCAACTTTGCAGTTGTAGAAAGAATACAACATGAAAGTGATTTCATACCTTCTGTTAGTGCAAAGGATAAAACCAAATCAAAATAGCTGGGTGAGATTATTTTAAAACTAATGCAGTGTGTAATATTATCTACATAAATCTGAGAGGGCACATTGAATCAAGTGCTCAGATATCCCACCATCCCAACCAGGCCAATTGGAAAATTTTTACTCCTTCTGATCCACCATTTGCTTCGAGCCAAAGATCTTATAATTGCACTGAAGAATTGGCTAAATGGCATAGCTTCTTCTCCTCCTCCTCTTCTTTCTCCTTCTCCTCTTCCTCCTCTTCCACTTACTTGTCCTCCTTCTCCTACCTGGCAAATGTTCACAATAGTGTAGGCCTCAGAGAATTTCTCACAGGTAATGTAACTTGTCTCCTTCATATGACCTTTCAATTACTAATATCCTGTTGGCCTCAACTTTTCTAAGATTCTTTGGCCAAAGGAATAGCATTCCTTAGGAGAGAGAAAAAAATGAAATAAAACAAAAGCAACATATAGCTATACTGGTGTGTTTCTAAAGTACTAACACCTTAATAAAAGCTTTCTGCTCCTGTTTCATTATATGACAGTCAGAGAGTGTAAATACTGTCAGTGGTAGAGAAAACAGTGTCTAGAAACAAATAAGAAAAACTAAAGATGAAACTGGGAATATGTGCACAGCTTATGCTTTAGTAGTCTGTGGTCATGACAGTTTTGCTCTTATGAAAGTACTGTGTGTGGTGTTCTTTTTCTCTGTAATGATTTCTGAAACTGTGTGACTTGTGGAATTTGCCTTAAAAAATGCAGCGAGTGTTTAATCGCTCAGGGTGTGAGTAACCACATTCTGTTCAAGTGTGCTTCCAGCCCTAGCTTTCCTCCTTATCAGTGACAGTACTCCAAACACTTGTCTCAATTTTCAGATCAAAGCTGATGAAAAACAGACCTCTGAAAGGTTGAATTGCCTTCTGCATTTTTGTTCATCAGAAGAAAATACCTTATACTACTTGAAAGCTGATTTTTTCTTTTTTTTAAATGCCTCATCTTCAGACTGAATTTTGCTTTGCCTTTCTGCTTTGCTTATTTCTTACTCTGTCAATGTCATCTGCTTCATGAAATGTATCTTCTAATTAATTATTCTTGTCTCAAATTTTCTGCTGTGGCTTACTGGCAGGACAAGAATTCATATCAGTGAAACAGAATCTGCTATTAAAGGGAAATACTTTGGCTTATTTCAACGTGGAATTAACTTCATTTATCCAATAGTCACCTTAATTGATTTTTCAGATAAATCTTTTTTATTGTAGTTGCTTATATTTTCTTTGAAGTTGCATGTAACATAGGCTTTCTCGGAAGGGCAGGAAATCAGAAGCATGAAAATACTAAATTATAAAAGAGGCCTAGAAGACTGATTGAGAAAGGATTTGGAGAGAAATCCAATGCCAGAAGCCAAATCCAACAACATCACAACAATTACATCTATATTTGCTTTATGGGAGATCTAAAATAACTCATCCTCAAAAATGGATGATAAAATACAGGGAGTTTCATTAAGATTACACATATTCTGCCTGGGCTTATTAAAATAATGAAAGCAACTATAAATAATAAAAGAAAGACCTATAAGGTCAATGAAAGTAAATGAAGTAAAAACAAATTGGAACAAGGTGAATGATAAAATAAATCTATATAACTTTTTCAAAAGCACCCTTAAAAACAATGGTTGATTTTCAAACTTAGGGAATTTACTAAATTGAATAGAACCAAACTTTCTTATGCTTTGTCAAATTATAATTTAGAGCTTTGGGAAAAAAATTGAAGTCTGAGGATTTACATATATTTCTACATTCTTTTCAATGTAATTTAGGAATAAATACGTGCATCTTTTTTCTTCTTTAAAAGGGAACATGAAGGTCAGCTTTCTCCTTTTAGTCCAGATATTCAGGAACACAATGATAATGTGATGTTTAGTCATTAAGACTGACTGCATGGTACAGGATGCTCATTGGACTAGAAAGAAGGAACTGTAGGTTCTCATCCCAGATGCCTCATTAACTTGTTTTGTTACCTTGGGAAAAATCAACAAACTTGACAAATTTTCCTTAGGCACCTAAATATTATGCAAAGTGTTAGAGATACAGTGGCAATAGTATTTTTGCCTTATGGAATATATCTTCCTTGACTTAATCTTCAAGTGCTTTCTCTTTGTTGACTGAAATTGAATGCAAAAGGGATGATAATAAAGAGCTGCAAGTGCAAAAGTATGTATATGGGATATGCCTCCCAGGGGGGAGAGGAAGTATTTTAGTAACTCTAAACCTTTTATCTTTGCAGGATATAATAGTCCATGTCCTATCTCACTGTAACTGTAACACAATGCCTAACATTGAGTAAAGGATAACAAAAAGGTCCATTTAACTCATAGTTCTGAGGCTCAGGGACATGGCACCATTGCTCCAGTGATAGGTCCTTGGCTGTGTCACAGTATGGTGAATTACAATATGGTGGATATCCACCTGCAAGAGGAAAAGATCACATAGTGAGACTGGAAGTGAGAAAGAATCAAGGGACCTCACTGGGAACAGAGATTTCCAGAATGAGAAACTTTGGGAAATAATGTCAAATCGCATACAAACTAAAGCTTTGGCTTTGATAGTGCTTAACAAGGAGGGACAATGATTAGGCTGGTCTCATGGGCAGGAAGCAGGTTATACAGTGTCACCATAGACTCTGGGCTTTAAATTTTATCTACTTATAGTGATTCTCAAATTTTGATAGGTCACAAACTTAATTGAGATGTTTATTAAAGCATACATGTCTGCCTTTGAGCAACATCAGAATCTCCAGTGTAAACATAGGAAACTAGTGTTTTTTATTTATTTTTTATTTTTTAGATTTAATTTTATTTTATTTGTGAACATATTGTACAGAGGAGTTACAATTACATGGGCAGAATAATGCGTACATTTCTTACCAAACATTGCAGCCTCCTCAATTGTTTAACCTTCACATCCCTTCCCAGCCTCCCCCCTCCCCCCAATCCCAATCCCAATCCTTCTATTTCCCCCCCCTTCCCCCCCCACCGACGTTGTAAAGCTCGTTTTGGACATGACAACTTGTACTTCTCATTGTTGCAACAGGTCCACCTGTATCCTTAAACAACTGGTTTTTCCCCATCTCCTCCACAAGTTATACTGACATCAAATATAGTGAAAGCAGGGATTATACTGTGGGGGAGAGACATACAAAACAACAAAGAGATAATCTTATAAATGCATTAGAAACACATGCATAAAAGAAAAAAATATTAAAATACATATCTAAGGGTTCATTTTCCTGACATCACATTATCTGACCTTTTCCACTTGACTCATACATCTACTAGATATTACAAATAAGGGAAACCATGGGACCTATGTTTCTTTGGGCCTGGCTTACTTCACTTAATATAATTTTTTCCAAGTTTTTCCATTTCCTAACAAATGGGGCAATGTCATTCTTTCTGATGGAGGCATAGAATTCCATTGTGTATATATACCACATTTTCTTGATTCGTTCATCTACTGAGGGGCATCTGGGTTGGTTCCATATCTTAGCTATGGTAAATAATGCTGCAGTAAACATAGTTGTGCTGGTAGCTTTAGTGTGGTCTTGTTTGTAAACATTTGGGTAAATGCCCAAAAGTGGGATTGCTGGGTCATAGGGGAGTTCTATGTGAAGTCTTTTGAAGAACCTCCATACTGCTTTCCAAAGTGGTTGAACAAGTTTACATTCCCACCAACAATGAAGTAAGGTACCTTTCTGTCCACATCCCCTCCAGCATCTGTTGTTGTTAGAGTTCTTGATTTTTGCGGTTCTAACTGGAGTGAGGTGATATCTCAATGTTGTTTTGATTTGCATTTCTTTTATGGCTATGGATGTTGAACATTTCTTCATGTGTCTATTGGCCACCATTCTTTCTTCTTCAGAGAAGTTTCTCTTTAAGTCTTTTGCCCACTTAATTATTGGGCAGTTGTTTCTTTGAGGATTTGTTGTTAGGGGGTTTAATTTTTTGAGTTCCAAGTATATTTTAGATATCAGACCCTTGTCCGTTGTATGGCTAGTAAAGATCTTCTCCTAATCCGTGGGCTTTCTATTGATCTTACTAACTATGTCATTTGCCCTGCAGAAGCTCTGCAACATTATGCAATCCCATTTGTCCAACCTTTCTTTGATTTGTTGTGTTTCCCGGTCTCTATTCAGAAAATTTTGGCCTGAGCCAAGGAGACCTAGGTTTCTCCTATTCCATCCTGTAATGTTTTCAGAGTGTCTGCTTTCAGTTCAAGGTCTTTGATCCATTTGGAGTTGATTTTTGGAGTTGATTCTGGTGCAGGGTGATATATAAGGATCTAGCTTTAGTTTTCTACATGTAGTTAACCAATTTTGCCAGCACCATTTACTGAAGAGGTTGTCTTTCTTCCATTCTATTGTTTTAGCTCCCTTATCGAAGATTAGATGGCTATAGGTCTGTAGGTTCATTTCTGGGTTTTCAATTCTATTCCATTGGTCCTGAGGTCTGTTCTTATGCCAATACCAAGCTGTTTTGATTACTATGGCTTTATAGTAGAGTTTGAAGTTTGGTATTGATATTCCTCCAGCAGTGTTCTTTCCATTGAGGAACGTTTTTGCTATTCGGGGTCTTTTATTGTTCCATATGAATTTTTGGATTGCCTCTTCTATTTCCTTCAAGAATGAAGTTGGAATTTTGATAGGTATTGCATTGAATTTGTAGAGAGCCTTGGGAAGTATTGCCATTTTCACGATGTTAATCTTCCCAATCCAGGAGCATGGGAGGTTTTGCCATTTTTTAAGTTCTGTGTTGATTTCCTTTTTTAAGATTTTAAAGTTTTCATCATAGAGGTCCTTCTCTTCTTTAGTTAATTCCTAGGTATTTTATTTTTTGTGGGGCTATTACAAATGGAGTTGCTTTCCTAATTTCAGCCACACTTTTCTCATTGTTGGCATACAGAAAAGCCATTGATTTTGGGGGGTTAATTTTATAACCTGATACTTTGCCAAAGTTTTGAATCAGCTTGAGTAATTTGCGATCATGTCATCTGCAAAGAGGGAGAGTATTATTTCTTCTTTCCCTATTTGGATCCCCTTTATGTCTGCATCTTGTCTTATTGCTGTAGCTAGGCATTCTAATACTAGATTGAAGAGAAGTGGAGAGAGTGGGCATCCTTGTCTTGTTCCTGAGTTAAGAGGAAATGGCTTTAGTTTTTCACCATTGAGTATAATGCTGGCTGTAGGTTTGTCATATACAGCCTTTATTGTATTGAGGAATGTTCCATGGATTCCTAGTTTTTCCAAAACCTTCATCATAAAGGGGTGTTGGATCTTGTCAAATGCTTTTTCTGCATCTATTGAGAAAACCATGTGGTTCTTATTCTTGCTCCTGTTGATGTGATGAATAATATTAATTGATTTGTGTATATTGAACCAGCTTTGCATCCCTGAAATAAATCCTGTTTGATCATGGTATATGATTTTTTGGATGAATTGTTGAAGTCGATTGGCCAAAATTTTGTTGAGAAGTTTTGCATCAATGTTCATCAAAGAAATGGGTCTATAGTTCTCTTTCTTTGATGAGTCCCTGCCTGGTTTTGGGATGAGGGTTATGATGGCTTCATAGAATGTGTTCGGTAGTGAGCTTTCTCTTTCAATTTCATTGAAGAGTTGGAGGAGTATTGGTGTGAGCTCTGCTTTGAAGGCCTTGTAAAATTCCGCTGTAAAACCATCTGGTCCTGGACTTTTCTTAGCTGGGAGGTCTCTTATTGCTGTTTCTATTTCAATGCTTGATATGGGCCTGTTAAGCTGGTTTAACTCATCTTGGTTTAGTTTTGGCATGTCAATATTTGCTAGGAAAAGGTCCATTTCTGTCAAGTTCTCAAACTTATTAGCATAAAGTTTTGAGAAGTATTCCCTTATAATGTTCTGAATCTTGGTTGTTTCCGTAGTAATGTTTCCATTCTCATCTCTGAGTTTATTAATTTGGGTGTGTTCTCTTCTTTTTCTGATAAGATTTGCTAAGGGTCTGTCAATTTTGTTAAGTTTTTCAAAGAACCAACTCTTTGTTTTGTTGATTCTTTCTATAGTTTTTTTGGATTCTAATTCATTTAATTCTGATTTAATTTTGATTATTTCTTTCCATCTACTGGATTGGGGTTTATCTTGCTGCTCTTTTTCAAGGAGGTTTAGATGTGTCATTAAATTGCTAGTTTCATATCTCTCCAATTTGTTGATGTAGGAGCTCAGAGCTATAAACTTGCCTCTGAGTACTGCCTTTGCTGTGTCCCAGAGGAGCTGGTAATTTGTGTGTTCATTTTTGTTGAATAGCATGAACATTTGAATTTCCTTTCTAATCTCTTCCATAACCCACTCTTGATTCAGCAGTGTCTTGTTCAGCCTCCATGTGATACCGGACTTTCTTTGGTGGCTTTTGGTGTTGAGTTCTAATTTTATTCCCTTGTGGTCAGAGAGAATGCAAGGTATAACTTCAATGTTTCTGAATTTAGACAAGTTTGCTTTGTGGCCTAAAATGTGGTCTATTTTAGAAAACATTCCATGTGCTGCTGAGAAAAACCTGTATTCTGATGCTGCTGGGTGAAATGTTCGGTAGATGTCTGTTAAGTCTAGTTGATCTATGCAGCTGTTTAGATCTGCTGTTTCTATGTTGAGTTTTTGCCGAGTTGATCTATCTAGTGGGGAGAGTGGTGTGTTAAAATCTCCAACAATTAATGTCTTTGGATCTATATACGATTTGAGGGAAAGTAGTGTTTCTTTGATAAATTTGGGTGCTCCATTGTTTGGCGAATAGATATTTAGAATTGTAATATCCTCCTGAAGGAGAGATCCTTTAATTAGTATGTAGCGACCTTCTTTATCTCTTCTCACGAATTTTAATTTGAAGTCTATTTTATCTGATATTAGGATTGCAACTCCTGCCTGTTTATGAGGGCCGTTTGCTTGGTAGATTTTGTTCCAGCCTTTAACATTGAAAATGTGTTTGTTTTTATGGGCAAGATGTGACTCCTGCAGGCAGCAGATAGAAGGGTCTTGTTTTTGAATCCAACTAGACAGTCTATGTCACTTAATTGGAGAGTTCAGTCCATTAACGTTAAGAGATAGGACTGAGAGGTATTTGGGAGATCCTGCCATGTTATCCACCTTCTTGGGGGCTGTGAAAACTGGGTTCTTCCTATGGTTCTTGGATTCTCAGTTTGGGTGCAGTTTCTTGGCCTTTGTTGCGGTCTTGTTGGTTTTCTATGTGTAGGACATCTTTAAGAAACTTTTGTAGGGCTGGTTTGGTGGAGATGTATTGTTTCAATTTTTCTTTGCTATGGAAGGTTTTTATTTGGCCTTCAGTTATGAAGGAGAGTTTAGCTGGATACAGTATTCTTGGTTGATAGTTGTTTGTTTTTAGGGCATGGCATACATCATTCCAGGCTCTTCTTGCTTTGATTGTCTCTGCTGAGAAATCTGAGGTGATTCTAATTGGTTTCCCTTTATAGGTGATTAATCTTTTCTCCTTGACAGCTTTAAGGATCTTTTCCTTGGTCTGAGTTGATCCTGTGTGGATTATAATGTGACAGTGGGATGTCCTATTCTGGTCTGGTCTATTTGGGGTTCTAAAAGCTTCTTGTATCTGAATAGGCCTATCTTTTTGTATATTTGGGAAGTTTTCTGCTAAGATCCTGTTAAACAAATTTCCTAGACCATTAACTTCTGTTTCTAGGTGCTCCTCTACACCCATTATCCTTAGATTGGGCCTTCTGATGGTGTCTTCCAGGTGTTGGATAGATCTATCATATTTCTTGGACTTGTCTTGGATGGTTGTATGTTCTTTCTCTATAATATCTAGGCTGTCTTCAATCCCTGAGATTCGATCTTCTGCATGGTCTAACCTGCTGTCAAGACTCTCTGCTTTGTTTTTTATCTCTTTTCCTTCTAATTGGTCAGCTTTGATGGCTTCACGTTCTTTGTTGAAGCTCTGTTTTAGGTCTTGTATGAATTTCTTTACTTCCTTAATTTGGTGTTCAGTGTTTGTTCTCAAATCACTTAGTTGATTGGTTATGGTTTCTTTGGACTCCCATTCCTTCTTTTGGGTTCCATTCAGCATTCCCTTTGTGGTCTCCCTGACTTCCTTCAGCTCTTTGTTAATGGATTCCATGAATGCCTTTAGTGATCTTTGTGTAGTCTCTACCATGTCTCTCAATTCCTGAATTACTCTTTGATTAGCTTCCTCCCGTTTGTGGGATTCCTGCAGTTCTCTTTCCTCCCGTTCGTGGGATTCCTGCAGTTCTCTTTGAGTGTTCTCAGCCTGCTCGTGCCATTCCTCCCTTTCTCTTTGAGTATTCTCAAGTTGTTCATGCAAATCATGTATCAGTTTTTGAGTAGCTTCCTCACGCTTATGATATTCCTGTATAAACTTTTGGGATGCCTCATCTCTCTCCCTATCACGCTCATACAGAGTCCTTTGTAAGTTGTCAAACTTCTCATTTATCATGTTTGCCACCAGTGTTTGTAGAGCTATTTGGGAACTCTCCTCTGGATTGTTCATTATCTGATCTGACCCCTGATTATCAAGATTGGGAATTGAGATACCCGGATTTGCCATTTTTCTTGTGTTTTTCCGGCTTACTCTGCCCATTTGAGATGAAAATAGCACCAGTTTTGTGCTAGAACACTATCTTAAGGCCACCATCAACCAACGTTTGCATTTATACAGTCAATAGTCTACAGATACAATCTAGTTCAACAGATACAACTATTCAACATCAAACAACTATATGTTAATGGGATTTGAACCGCAGAGAAGAATTTGGAAAACCAGAAATTTTTAGGGTTAGGGAGAGATGTGGGTAAAAAATAGGAATAGATTGGTGTGGGGAGGCACAGGGAGAGTTAACTATGTCCTAATCTCAATGCAGGAAATAGGTTGGGTAGGATGTAAGTAGAAAGAGAGAGAAAAAGAACAAAGGGAAAGGGAAATGAAAAGAGACCAGAAAAAAATAGAAACATAAAAATTAATATAGTTATGGAGATTGAAAGACCATGTATTTAGAGAGGAACGTGAATATATTGAGAAAACAGGAGGGAGATAGAGGAGATGTGAAAAACTTAAAAAAAATGCTTAAAATATTATATAGGTATAAAGAGGTAGTACTGCTATTGAGGAATTTAAGTCTCAGAGGTTTTGAATTGAGTAATAAATTTGTGGATTAAGTGTGTACACAATGGGGGATAGGGTCTACTAGTTAACTATGGGTTTATCTGAGGATGTGCAGGACAAGGATTAAGTCACATACAGAAGAACAAAATGGAGGAAAAGGTGAAAAGGATAAGAAAGGGAGAAAAAAAAGATCAGAAGTTCAGTAGAGCTAGACAAAAAACAAAAAGATAATTAAGAAAGAAATAAAAAGAGAAAGAAGACAAGAAAAGAAAGGAAAACGCACATTCATGTATTCCTAAAATAAAAATTACAAGAGGGAAAAAAAAGTTACTGGAAAACAATTATTTTTTCAAAAAAGGCAAAAATTAAAGATTAATAAAAGTTTTAGTAAAGGAAAAAAAATTTTTTTTTATATATATAAGGTACCAAAAAAAAAAAAAAGAAAAAAGAAAAGAAGAAGAAGAAAAAAAAGTTCTTTGATTTTTTTTGATTTTTTTGGGAGGGGTGGGAAGAATCCTGTATCTCCCTTTTGTCTGTAACCAGCCTCTTGTTGGAGTCTCTGGTCAACTTGAGGTCCTGTGGCTTGATTGGTTTCTTTAGTCAGTTTGTTCGAACAGGCAGAAAAATGCTCTGCTTTACCCAAGATTTTGAGATCCCCCTCCCAGGTTAGTGTAATGGGAGGGTGATTTGCTTTGAGAATCACAAAAGAGGGGTGATGAGGCTAGGTTCTGGTAGAATTGAGGCCTTTCAACTAACAGTAGCTTTTCCCTGGAGCTATTTTGTGAAAAACTCACAGAGCCCAGCCTGGAGCCATTCTCAGGGTTTCTGTTTTTCAATTGATTGTGGAGGCTGCTAGAGGGAGGGGCAGCCTCTGGCTCTGGTTACCCAGTGAGGAAAGCCACTCCAATGGCTGGCGCCTGAGCTGGGTGACTTTTCCCTGGATGGAGCTGAGTCTGGCAGGTCACTTCGCCGTTAAGTTCTTGTGACCTGCTAAATGACTCATTTTATTCCAAGGCCTAAGTTGGAGCTAGCAGCTCCTCCGAGCTTTGTCGGTATCCAAGATGGAGATCACCGGTGCTGGGGTGCTGCTCCCTGAGAAGGAGTGAGCACGTCGGGCTTGTACTCACGCCGAGTCTTGGATCCTGGGTCGTCTCTGGTCTGCAAACTGCAGGATGAAGATGTCCGCTCTTTGTCGGTTCTTGCTGGTGTTGAGTAGAATCCTCTCGCCCGCTGCGTCTGGATCCTTCGTCCCGGACTCTCTGTGTGAGCGCTCAGGTATGGCCGAGGCTGGCAGGCGCTCAGATGTGTCTCCTTGTCTTGGCTTCCCCTCTCTTGTCTAACTCTCTGTCCTGTGATGGCACACTTGGTGTGATTCTCTGGCTTAGGACTGTTCACTGGAACTCTAAAACTGCTTTCTATGCGAGAGCTTGTTCAGATTCCAGCTTCTCCTCCGCCATCTTCCCCCAGATGTGTTTTTTATTTTTATTACCGGATTGAACTTAGGAATTTGTGCTTGCTTGGCAGGTAATATATGGTTGAGCCACGCCTACAACCTGCTTTTGTATGGGTTACTTTTGAGATAGGGTCTTGCATCCTACCAGAGTGAATGCCTGGATAGCAGTTCATCTATTTTAGCCTCCCTGTGTAGCTGGGTAACAGGTATGTGCCACCATGCCCAGTTTTGTTCTGTTAAGATAGAGTCTTGTGAATTTTTCTTCCTGGGCTGCCCTGGAATCATTTCCTCCCAATCTTCACCTATTAAGCATCTTGTGTTTTGGTGTGAACCATCAGCAACTGACTGGACATTAGCATTTTTGACAAGGCTCTCTGATGCTTCTAATGCATACAAAAACTTTTCAGCAACTGGGAACTGCTGAAAGTCCTGAAGTAAGGGAGTAAAATCAGATTTGAAACTTAGAAAGGCCACTCTACTAAAAATGTAAAGGAACTGATATCATATAAGCCTTAGTATAAGGAGACTGATTAAAAGATTCTTTCCCCTATGATCTTACTTCCTGGCTATATATTTGAGAAAATTGTAGATAGATAGATAGACGGATAGATAGATAGATAGATAGATAGATAGATAGATAGATAGATAGATAGATAGATAGATAGATAGATAGAGAGAGAGAGAGAGATAAGATATAGATATAGATATATCAGAATGGTACTTAAAGTAGTGACATATATAATTGGAAAGGAAGAACAAGCAATATGCCACATAATAAACCATGGTATCTACCCACAAGAGAATCCTATAACAGTGAAAACAAATTAATCATCTGTATGTAAACTTACAGTGTTCTGATAGCAAAAGAACAAGTAATGGAAGCCTTGCTTGGAAAGATAGCATTTACCACTTCTTTAAGTAAAGGCATAGTTTTAGGAGGAAAAACATAATCGCTTCAGTGTTATTGGTAATGTTTTATTTCTTTGAGTGGTAGTTTATGGCTGTTTGGATTTGATTCTGTTTTATTACTTATAGTTGGCCTTCCAATGCGCCAGGCATCTTACTACTCACATTTTTATGTAATCCTCTAGCACAACAAACCTGGGGGTTGAATCAAAAGATGAACAAAATGATGTTGTGTGACTATTATCTGGGTCATAAGAAGGCTCACATTGCTTTCTAGAACACACACTCTGGGAAGCAAACTGCCCTGTAAGAAATCCATCTATCCTGAGACCACCATATTATAAGGAAGCCCAATTTAGCTGTGTAAAGTGTCTTCATAGACACAGGGAGATGTCTGGCCGGCTAGGCTCAGCCAAAACAACAGAAATACAACTAGTGAAGCCACCCACAGATAATCATAATTATTGAGCCTGCTGATGACATCAGTGCCAGCTACCATCTGCCCAGTTGACCCTTAGAACCATGAAAGAGAACAATAAATTACCATGTCAAGCCACATCATTGAAACTGGTACAAGAGATGACCAGAACACAGTATGTCTACATACTCTTTTATACGCAAACATTATAATTATTTTGCAAAAATGGGAGATTTTGAAAATAAATTTAAGCAGATAGTTCTGCCTTTAAATTATGTTTGTGTCAGTTCAGGTTTCTGAGGCTTAGGATAAGTCACTTCTCCAAAAATCCATTTTCTTATCTGAAAAATGCAGGAAAAATGATGATTCCTACTTCAAGTTGAGAAGTTTGAGAAATACTGACTCTGTATATTCTTATCTAGGCAGAGGTTAAGGACATTATAAAAGACAGGGATCAGTCCACACTACACAAACTTGTTTCCTGGGGGAATCTAAGAAAGAAAGCAAAAGGCTTTTGTAAATGCAATGTGTGGATTATAGCTCAAGAACTCCTGAGAGTATTCATGAAGAACAGAATTCAGCTGAAACAAGTGACTATAAAGACTGTTCACACTCAGTGGTTTTATGAAGATGCATTGATTTCCTGTGGTTTATTTCAAGTCTAAAACACATGAATTCAGATTTCTAAGAGACAGATTCCCCCCTGACTTGTTATTTCCCTATTTTTAGAATTATCTCTGTCCTTGACTTTCTTCTCCTGGGGAGTTCTCCACTTTGGACCCACATATCTCATATCAAATGACAGCAAAAAAAAAAATTTAAAGGGTCATTCAATTCAGCTTTTCAATGATTAGGAGAAAAGGGTAGGAAAGAGAAACCTGAGACCAAATTGTGTGTGTGTGTGTGTGTGTGTGTGTGTGTGTGTGTGTGTGTGTGTGTGTGTGCATGTTTCTATTGAATAAGTTGAGTCTAGTAAAGAATGTTGACTTTCAATCTCGTTTGAAATGTAATTATACTTGGGAAAAGATTGAAATGGGACCATGGAGTGTCCTCCAGATAGCTTCACTGTGTAATGAAAGACTGTTTTTACCTTTTCTATGGCTTGGGTCCTCAAGCAACATAGAACAAGGGATAAACAAAACATCAGCCTATTCTGAAGAGTTTGCCTGTTGCCCACAGAGCTTGTGACCATAAAACATTAACATGGACATTGGCTGGAGAAGAAATAAGAAGAAACAGCCACTGTATAACTGCAGCCTGTGCAGGGTCAGGTTCTCCACTGCCTGGGCTGGCTTTCAACCTCTATCTTCAAATCTCAGTCTCCTAAGTACTAGGATTACAGGCATGTGCCATGGTTGCCTGGTGTAAGGCATCATTTTAAGTATAGTACAATGCACAAGGACAGCACATGGTGACACAAAGGTCAAGGAATGCTACTTACATTATTGATAATAGGTTTACAGAGAGGCCATTATTTAAGTAGTTAAGGAAATCTAGCATGAAGACCAACAAGAAGGAGAACTGATTATAAGCCAGAAGAATACTTGAGGAGAATTTCAAAAATCCAGACTGGAATCAATAGTATCTGGAGCAATGAGAATGGCTAGCAGCAAGCACTAAGCAAGCAATGTGCAAACCTCACAGAAGAAGCTGAGTGTTAGATATTTAATTGAATATGTAAAAAAGAAAAAGAAAACTAATCAACATAAGAAACTTTGAAGAAAGAGAGCAATGTCTGTAATCTCAACATTAAGATGAGGGAGTTGGGGATGATTGAAAATGTGAGGCCAGCCTAGATTACATAGTGAGACCTTGACTCAAAAATAAAACAACAAAATGTTAAAGAAATAGATGTGATGAGATCAGTTATTTATCTAACAAATTTATATTGTGCATCTACTAAATGTCAAACGCTGTTCTAGAACATGAGAATATTATCAAGTTGATAAGATATACTCAGTTTTCAAGAAATGCACATTCCTACAGTGTTAGTATTAATCTTGATTGTCAATTTGACTAGAATATAAACCACCTAAGAAGTCAGCAAAACATGACTTCTGGTCATGTCTGTGATAAGTTGCATAGGGGAAATCTGTCTTAATAAGTGGACTATCCCCTGATAGATTCATAATATGATAGTATTATTGGAAGATACTGAAAAGTAGAAACTAGTGTGGGAGGCAGTTGAGGGCAAGTACTCTGGCCTATAGTTTGCCCTAGTTTCTTCCAAATGCTCTTTCTTCTGCTTCCTGGCCACCATGATGAGACCTGCTCTACACTGCCATCCCCGCTCCCCCCCCCACACACACATAAACACACCCCATGATGGTTCCCATTTTGGAACCATGAGCAAAATCCTTCCTCCTTTCTATCATTTCTGTTGTTTCACCATAGCAACAAGAAAAGGAACCATTTCCAAATAAGGGAGAAAAGTAAAGTGACAAACATATGTCAGATTTATATAAATGCTATGAAAAGTAATGAAGCAGGATGAAAGGACAATGTAAGAATAAAAGGATAGGTCGTTTGTATTTAGCTGTAGAGGCTGAGGAGCTTCTCTCAGATAGAAAGCCATCAGCAGAGAAAGGAAGGAAGAAACAGGGCAGCCCTGTGAGTATCTGAGGAAGAAAAATCCAAGCAATAGTAAGAAGATTCATTTCTGGGACAGAGTGATAGGAGGAAAGATAAAAGAGGAAGATTGAGAGGAAGAATTGAACGGGTTAATCTTGAAGATTGTGATAGAATGTCTTTGTAGATCTGTGGATTTTCTGTGGGTCCTGTATGCAAACATTAGGTGTAACTCTGAAGACTTCTGTTGGCAGGTCCACTGTAGGTGACACCTTCCCAGTACTCAGTCTCCAGGCCCTTGAGGAAAGAGAAGACAAAACACTGACCTCCAATGTTATACCGCATTCCTAGTGTTATTCAACCAGGTATATGGCGTAGGTAAAAAGGGCTGGTGTAAGCATAAATTATTTTAATTATAATCTGCTGAATTTGAGGTATCACTAAGGCAACTAAGAGCTGTTGAGAAGATTCTTCTGTAAAGGCATCTGTTGTTCAGGAGAAACTTCAAAGCTGTAAATGAGATCATTATCTGTGACAGTTGATGTGGTCACTGAGTGAGAATTGCCAGCATTTTTAGTGCCAAAATAAAAGACAGCAAACAAGGATGAGAAGCAATGATAGGTGGTATAAGAAGAAATAACAGAAATGTAGGATCATAGACATCAAAGGCAAAGAAATGTCTCAAAAAGACAGAAATATCCAACATTGTCCCAAGAGGAAATGTCAAGTAAGAGGTGAAGATCTAAAGACATTTAAGCACAGATTCCCTTTCTGAGGCACATTGGTATAAAAGGAAGTACTGAGAGAGTTATTAACGGTATTGTGGCAATTGAGGCCATTTTGTTTTCACTTTGTTTGAAACAAATATGTTATAGGTTTGGGAAATAAATGATCATACAGAGAAAGAAGCTGAAAATTGAGGAGAAAGAAATGGCTAGTTGAATAAACTCAAGAGACAAAAGAACAGGACATTCCATTTGTAATTCTGGCCTATGAATGAGATTACCACACTTTTTACCAAAAAAAAAATTATCGTCTTATCTTCATTTTATGTTTTAACATACTTTAATGTCAGGGTTTTTTTGCATCAATTTAGATTTTTTAAAAAATATTGCATTAAAATGTTATTTATGTTTATTTCATGTTTTAAGTCTTTTAGAATTATCTCTTTGTGTTCTTATTAACACAACCTATACGTACAACTTTTACCCTCTGATGAAAATGGTGTTAGAAGTAATCATTCAGAAAAGAGGTAATGTTGGCACAAACATTGAAATAGTGATGTAAGACATAAGGCATGCATCCTTAGTCCTTTAAAGTTAGAGATATGGACTCTTGAAAAGCAGAAATGCTTTTGTGAATTCCCTGATAAAGAAAACTAAATGGAACGACACCATACAAGGGTCTTGCTCTCTGAGGCTGAGCCTGCCTTTGATTAGATGTTCACTGAATCCTTCTCCCATGAATAATACCTGGATCTTTTTCATTCTATCATGGAAAACTACTACCCAGAAAAAGTATACCACAGACCTCCCCTACTGAGCTCACATTATTATCAAATTATAAACCCATCCAATACATTCCTTTATTTTAAGACATTTCTTTTCTCATAGCAAAATTTATGCCTCTCCTCTTATGATAGCTTTTTCTCCATCTCTGTCTGATATATTTATGAGTTTTACCCCTTCATTACTTTTCTAACAGTACAAAGTGATACCAACATAATTGATTGGCATAGTTTTTATTTCTTCTTTAAACCTAATTTAATTCTTTATTGTTACTGATTTACCATTTTCACTGGTAATAAAGAGAACAAGGGAATTTGCTTGTGAGTATTAAAGCTACAACATTGTAAAAAGAGCTAGTTAATGGCAAAATGTCCCACTAGCCAGTCATGTAAATGTAAGTAATTTTTTTGTAAGTTTTTGCAAAATAAATGACATCTAATCATATTTTCATTGTCAATGGTACTTTGGGAAATATTTAACAACCTAGCTCTCCTACCTTTTCGTGTTTGTCAATTTCCATGGTGCAAGTGCTCATGATTGGTTTCATCACTGGATATTATATAGCTCACTATCATATACTATAAAACAAATATAAATAAAGAGTATAAAGAGTTGTAAAATGTAATGATATAACTGAGGTATGTTATGCTCTGAGTATTTGTTACCTTTAAAGAAAACATTTTGCTGAGCACCAGTGGCTCCTATTTGCAATCTTATGTAATCAAGAGATTGATATCTAAGGATCACTATTTGAAGATAGCTCAGACAGAAATGTCTGTGAGACTCATATCCCCAATAAACTACAAAAAAAGGCACCTAGTTATGGAGCTGTGGCTCAAGGGGCAGAGTGCTAGCCTTGAGCAAAATATAAAGCTCAGAGACAGCACCCAGGTCCTGAGTTCAAGCCGCAGAGGGTAGCACAAAAGTTTTTTTTTTTAACACACTTTTATTTAATTCTAAACTCTAATTTTCTCCAAGTTCATTTTTAATAATTGTTTGTGAAATTCCTGAAAACTGAAGTATCAACTGATGAATCTGTGAGGTCTAGTCCCAGCACGCCACTGCTCTTTACTAACCTAAATGAAAAGAATTCATTATAATATAGATTGAAGCACAAAACTCCTTATAAAAATAGCAGCCACTCTAAGGGTTGCTGACTGCTGACTTAGAAGGCCCAACCGAGAAACTTGGGAAAGTACACAACAGTAAAGATTAAAATATAACTGCCCATTCTCACAATTGATGTTTGGATATATACAGCTTTCGTTATCCAATGGGGGGGCATGCTGGTCCAGTCTACCCTATTTTACTACTCTGCTGGTTAACTCCACTTAAGGGATTGAAAGAGTTGAACTGCTTGTGTTAGAAGAAAAGTTCTATTCTCTCCAGCCTTAAATCAAAGTCAGAGCAACTTGGGAAAGTACTTCTATATTATCTCCACTACAGGTTATATCCAGCTGGGGCATATTTTTGACTCACATCCTTAGTGCTTACATAAGTCAAGCATGTTTGAAATTCCTGGTCTTAGGAGATGTGGAAATTCTAATTACTGGGAGAATACTCAGCCAGAAAACAGGCCAAAATTTTAACTGTTAGTGTGCTGTTCCAGGGTCCCAGCGTATCCCACCTGGAGGAAGAAGGAGAATACAAAATGCTAAATATAGCCTTGAACCCTATAGTGATTTCTGTCTCTAATCACAGAGCCAAGTACTGTAATGCACCTTTTTCATGAATATAGCTTCCATGTTTTTCCCTCCTTTATATATTACTTTATTGATTTCCATTTTTTTGTTTTGTTTTGTTTTGATTTTTTGATTTCCACTTTTTGAGCACTGAGATTTTTTATTTAACCTTTTTATTTATTTTTAATATATATTTTTATTGAAAAGATACTGTACAGAGGGGTTACAGTTACATGAGTAAGTCAATGTGTACATTTTCTATCGAGCATTGTTACCCCCTCCTTTGTCGTCCCCCCCCCCCCCCCCCGCCATCCCTTCCTTCCTTACTCCTCCCTCCCCCTCCCAAAGTTGTACAGTTTTCAACATGGTGTCTTGTACATTTTATTGTTACAATGGGTTAATCTGTATCCTTATTTTAGCTTTTTGTTATTTCCCTTCCTCTTCCCAAATTAGAAAAATGTATATCCAAGATGCAAGGCACGGGAATCAAATACAGTAGAAACAGACTTTATATCATGGGGAAGTTTATCACAGCATTATTCACCATAGCTAAGATATGGAACCAACCCAGATTCCCCTCAGTAGACGAATAGATGAATGGATCAAGAAAATGTGATATATATATATATATATATATATATATATATATATATATATATATACACACACATACACACACAGACACACACACACACACATAGACATAGACATAGACATAGACATAGACATAGACATAGACAAATATACAATGGAATTCTATGCCTCCATCAGAAAGAATGACACTGCCCATTTATTAGGAAATGGAAAAACTTGGAAAAAAAATTATATTAAGTGAAGTAAGCCAGGCCCAAAGAAACATAGGTCCCATGGTTTCCCTTATTTGCAATAATTAGTATATGTTTAGGACAAGCAGAAAAGGTCAAAAACTATGTACATATGACCAGATAAGATGATGTGAAGCGAAATTAACTTCAAGATAGGGACACAAGAGGTTTTATCTTTGTTGCTGTTGTTTTTAATGTACGTATAACGTACTAGGCGAACACTGATATTTTCTCTATTCTAATGATGAAATTTGCTAGTGAAACAAAGCATTTTAGTATAAGACAATGGCTTTTCAAATGATCTTCCCCAACAAGGCACTTTTTCAGCAGTGCCCCTAAGCTGCTGAATTGGGATAAAAGTATGTCAGAAAAAATTCAAGTTTGACACCACTGATAAAAAAAGAGAAAAGAGGCTGTGCCTTTGCTCCATGACAAAAACTAGAGATAATTAATCTGCAAACAGAGGAAACTCACTGTTGGAATTTAGACTATGATACAGGCTGGTTGGTTTAATGCTAAAGAAGATATTGGAGTGGGGGGAAGAGATGTCCTTAATATTAAATTGAAGATTGTGTCCTGATATCATTCTTACCCAAGGACTATTGACTTTTTAAAAAATCATGCTGTTTAAAAATGTTGTGCTGAGGATGAAAGCATATTCAATGACAAATGGACTACATAAACTGACTTCACAGGCCTCTTATCAAAGCCTTTCACATGGTGCTTGCATGGTTTGTTTTGATGGGCAGAATCTGAGTCTCTCACCCTTATCTAGCTTCATTATTATGGATATGAACATGGTTCCCTAGACTCTGGCTAGTTCCACAAAAGGAGATGTTTTAAAATGCTGCCTGATAAATTCCCCATTCAGAGAGAGCTAGAGAATGTTTTATTCTACTATATTGTAGCTTAAAGACATCTGACCTGAGTTTCTATAGGAAGTAGTCTTTACGGGGAGAACATTTTATTCTCCTTCAATATTTCTCCTGTTCCTTCTCTTTCACCTTCTCCAAACCAGGTTTAAGTGATTTATTTGTTTGTTTGTTTGTTTATTCAGTTAGTTACTTACCACAGAGAACCTAGAATAAAAAAAAAGCAGGCACTGGGAGAGAAGGAATTGAAAACTTTGTTAAATATCTGGAAAAGTCTTATTTGGATTTTATTTCTCCACTATATTAATTCAAATAAGTTCAACTCTAAGAAGGAAAGGGAGTTATCTCAGTTGTGAACACTCACAGATCCATATTTTCTATTTTTTTCCTATTTTCCCTAGTTTGTTCCATTTTTAAATTTTTATTTTATTGTAAAGATGCTGCACAGAGGGATTACAGTTAAATGAGTAAGGTAATGAGTAATTTCTTGTTGAACATTGTTACCCCTCCTTTTTTTCCTACTATCCCTCCCCCCACATAGTCCCCCACTTCCTCCCTTGCTGAAGTTGTAAAGTTCATTTTCAAAATAGTGTCTTATGAATATCATTGTTGCAATGGGTCATCCTGTGTCCTTGTTTCAGCATTTTGTTATTCCCCTACTTCTCCCCAAATTAGATAAATGTATATATAAGATGCAAATATAGTGACAACAGAGGATCTACCATAGGGGGAAGAACATACAAAAGAAACAAAAAACAATCACATAGTACATTAAAAACAACAACAAAGAAAAACCTTGTGTCCCTATCTTGGAGCTCATTTCCCTTAACATCATCTTATATATGGTCATATGGTCATAGCTTTTAAGCTTTTCTGATCAAAGATAAGATTACCCCAGATGTATACTAATTATTGCAAATAAGGGAAACCATGGGACCTATATTTCTTTGGGTCTGGCTTATTTCACTTACTAAGATTTTTTTCCAAGCCTTTCCATTTCCTAACAAATGGGGTAGTGTCATTCTTTCTGATGGAAGCATAGAATTCCAATATACGTATACCACGTTTTCTTGATCCATTCATCTACTGAGGGGCATGTGGGTTTGTTCCTGATCTTAGCTATGGTGAATAACGCGATAAATATAGTTGTGCTGTAGCTTTAGTATGACCTTGTTTGTGATCATTTAGGTAAATGCCCAAAAGTAAGATTGCTGGGTCATAGGGGAGCTCTATGTCTTTTGAGGAACCTCCATACTGCTTTCCAGAGTTGTCGAAAAAGTTTACACTCCCATCAACAGTAGGGTTTCCTTTTTGGCCACATTCCCCCCAGCATCTGTTGCTATTAGATTTCTTGATTATAGCCATTCTAATGGGGTGAAGTAGAATCTCAATGTTGTTTTGATTTGCATTTCTTTTATGGCCAGAGAAATTGAACTTTTCTTCATGTGTCTATTGGCCATTCTTATTTCTTCTTCAGAGAATTCTCTAAGTCTTTAGCCCTCTTATTAATCAGGGAGTGTTTCTTTGAGGATTTGTTGTTGGGGGATTTCATTTTTTAAGTTCTAAGTATATTTGACATATGAGGCCTTTGACCGTTGTATGGCTAGTGAAGATCTTCTCCCAATCCGTGGGCTTTCTGTTGATATTACTAGCTATGTTCTTTGCTATGCAGAAGCTCTGCAGTTTAATGCAATCCCATTTGTCCAAACGTTCCATTTTTTTAACTTTTTTCAATAATTTAAAAGTTGAAAAGGATTTTACTAGTAGATCTTATCACTTTACTAGCAAATGTATTTATATCAGGCTGAGTATTGTACTTAAGGTACCTGATTTATGTTTTATAACAACACTGAGGAAAGAAATCTTGCTATACCCACTTTGTAGCTTAAGAAATTAAGGGGTAGAATAGTGAGGTGACCCAAAATCATTCAGCAAGAAATTGGCAGAAAAAAAATAATAATATAAATCTAGGCAGAAAGACCCCAGGCTCTGAGTATATAACTGAATCCTACACAACAGCAGAACAAAATTAAATGGTGGTATGTGCAAGGTGTATGTGACTGCAGTAGCCAAGCAATGCAAGAGAAGCATGAAAAGATGATTGAATATGGAAATAAATGACTCTTCTCCTGTAGGGTCTATTTTAAGCCTAGCTTCCTAGCACTATACACTAGATGCCTTGTTTCCACGGATGCTACAAAATTTTCTATATCTCTAACATTTTATTAAAGGCCTTATATAATCATTTGTCAAATTTCATATGACTTATTCTGAGTAACCAAACAAGCAGCTATTTATATATATATAAATATATATAAATATATATATCTTTTATATAATATATATATAAAATATATATATCTTTTATTAAAATAGAAAGGGGAAAGTACAAAGGTGGGTAGAATTGAGGTTTTATTTGGAGGCTGAAAGAGAAAGGATTGTAGGGAATAAAGACATGGAGATGGAAGGAAATTAGTAATGTGAGAGAGAAAAACAAACCAATAGAGGACAAATAACTCTTAATTGATTATAGAAAGAAGATCAAGGTGGTGTATACCTGATTGCTTTTCTGTTCTCTTCTCTCTCCTTCCATACTCATTTCCTTTTTCTTAGTATTCTTATTTGTGTGTGTGTGTGTGTGTGTGTGTGTGTGTGTGTGTGTGTGTGTGTGTGTGTGTGTGTGTGTGTACTGGGGCTTGAATGAGGGCCTGATGTTTTTGGCTTTTTCATTCAGCTACCTCTTTTTCTTTTTTCTTTTTCTTTTCTTTTCTTTTTTTTTTTTTTTGTCAGTCATGGGGCTTGAACTCTGAGCCTAAACACTGTACCTTGGCTCTTCAGCTCAAGGCTAGCACTCTACCACTTGAACTACTGCTCCACTTCTGGTTTTCTGAGTGGTTTATTGGAGATAAGAGTCTCAGGGACTTTCCTGCCCTGTCTGGCTCTGAACTGCAGTCTTCAGATCTCAGCCTCCAGAGTAGCTAGAATTACAGGTGTGAGCCACCAGCATCCGGCTTCAACTACCTCTTGAACCACACCTCTATTTCTGGTTTTTCGCTGGCTAATTGGAGATAAGTATCTTGAATTTGTCTGTCCAGACTGGCTTCTCAAACTTGGCTCCTCAAATCTCAGCTACCTGAGTAGTTAGGATTACAGGCATGAGTGAGTCACCAGCACCTGAATCTTTCTCAGTACTTTTGTAAAAGTTCTTTCAGGTCTGTGGGGCCATAAATGGACTTAAGGCAACACAGTTGATGGAGTTTATTTTTAAAGGACACTTACAAAAGTAAAGAAATTCGAGAAAACAATTTGGCTAAATTATCTGAAAAACTTTACTTCATTCATGCCTCTCCTAAATGTTCCCATGATAACCATTTCTTCCTGTACTGAACACCTTTTAGAAGGTCTAAGCAGTTCACAAGAAATTCCCTTAACTCTCTCCTCACCTTAACCCAACATAAATGTGGACACAACAGTCATTTTGTACATGATTTCAGTCTTGTTGTTCACACCTGTCTCAAGTTCAGCTAGATTTTAATGCCGTACAATTTTTTTCTTTTAGCATTTTATTTGGAAAGGTAATTCAGCAACATCACTAAAAAAACATTTTAACATAACTACATTATTGTCCCTAAGAGCATTTTCCTTTCAAACTGCTAGAACATAAATGTAGCATTTAATTTTGCTGAACTCTTATTTAGTATTTTGTATTAATAAGAATGACATTGATTCTAGTGCTACTAAATGTCAAAATACAAAGATGCCAAAAAAAAGAATGATGTGTTTACTGCCATGTGGTGATTAATGAGAATACACTTTTATTCTGGATATAGCAGTATTAAACTTAACAGAGAGAATGATTTGTCTCTGCAGGTGGCTATGCTTTTAACTTGCATGATATAGCTGTCTCTGAGCCTTGTTTGTTTATGTTTCATCTTGTTTTACCCCAAGCCAGACAGAACTCAACTCTTTCATTAGTTTCTATTAAAATACCTAGAGATCCAGACTATCTTAAGGATAGTCTCTGCTGCAAATAAAATTCAGAGAGTACATTCAGTCTGTTCTCTCTTCCTTTTCCTTCCTGACTCTTTCTCTTGGATCACACTAATTTTCCTACTTGTTTTATGTATAGAAGCTTAGAGTGATCATCTTTCCCAACTTGAGACTTATTGGGTGTTCACCTACCAGCTTATCAAAATGTTGCTTTCAAATACTTGAAAGTATTACTCTCATATAGATATTCCTACTCTGGGAAACGCTGATCAAGGTGATCGTGTTTTCTTCTCTAGGTGAGTCTGTACTTGGAAGCTCTGACCAGTGTTACAACAATGTTCAGGCTGGACAACAAAGTCAGCCATTGGAAGACAGATAAAAAGAAGCAGAGAAGAGAGTGAGAGAAGACTATTTCCTGAAGAGAAAATGGCTTGCCAATTCCTAGTCTTTGTTCTCCCAAAATCCAAGTTGCTTTAGTGATTTGTGAGACACCTGATTACCTATTAATACCTTTCCCCCTCCCACCCTCCACCCCCCTGCCCCGCTTTGATTAGCTAGGCTGTCAGCTTGTCACTCTAAAGCCATAATTAATATATTCTCCAATTAGCAAAGCATTGATTTTTATTATCATGACCAGTTGTCTTCACTATGCACTTGATTGAAAGGTCCTTTGGGATAAGGTTGCATTGGACTTTCTCACTGTTTTATTCTCAGCACTTAGCATATTTTCTGAACAATTAATAAGTATATTTTGAAAGACTGTAGTAATTGGCTGCCAGCTGCAGACTCAGTGTTGGTTGTGCACCATGATGATAAAGATGAGGACATGGTCCTTTAACTCACATTACATAGAGTTTAGATTATCCCCAAATCAATCTAGCTCTGCTTGTACTTTAATTGTCCTTTACCCTAGCTAGGACAGTGTTGCTCAAGTGATAAAATTTCCCAAGGGATAAGGATAAAAGTAGGTTTAAGGAGCAGCTGGACCAGGGAGAAATTTGGTCAGGATCCTCTTCCCCATTTTGTCTACAGAGGAACTTCACTGCGTCACATTCATTTTCTCTCAAGTGTGAAACTGTAGCCCCTAGTAATTTGTAAGATGATGTTGTTCTAGCTGTATTATTCAGTAATTCATCACAGCATTGAGAAGTCCCTCCCACCCCCACCATTGGGTTTGTTTGTGCTAACTGTGCTCCTCTGAGGAGCTCCTACAGAATATAGGCATTAGGAATTACTTCATTTTGGCCTACACCCATTGCCACCAGAAGGATTTTTAGGACAATGGAATCTTCCAACCTTAGCCATATGGATAGGACTTGGCCTACAGTGGTGAGTGTCTTTCTGGGCAGATAAAATTTACTAGTCGTCTCTCCATTGTCAATCAGTTCCTTTCTCTGACTTTAATACTAATTAAATGCTTATTTAGTGCAAGGCATTTTCTGGGCGTTTAGACTCAGTATTTAGATTTTATGTAGCAAAATGATTTTTTATAAGAAAAACAATCTTTTCCTAAATGATAGCCTACGTTTTCTGTATTTATTTTTCAGAGTCATAGCATAGCATAACCTTCACGCACTGGTTTATTTGGACCATCTCAGAGCACATGAATCAGGTGATTTTATCTTTTGTTCTTATCGTTGCCATCCCTAATCTGTCAGGCAGCCCTAAATCTATCCCATCAGCCTTGTTTGTGCTACTTCTCTATCCTTTTATCATGATTCCATTAACTCCCATCCAAGGATGTCAAGAGAATAAATAGCCCAATAAAACAAAAGAATATACTTCCAGATTTAAAAAGAAAGAAACATACAAGGAATACATAAATCATACTGTATGACAATAGCCCAGAAGATTGCACAAGAGGATCTTTGTGTTTCCTGTAAATGAAAGAGAAAAATGAAATTCCCATGCTTTGCTTCAGCACTTTGACAGGAGTTATTGTACATTGGGCACCAAAAAGGAGAGTTGGGCATCAGAGGCAATTTTGGCTTCAATAAGCACAATTCCATAGAGTGGGAGGTTGTACTTTTCTCTTGATGGTCTTCTAATCTGAGACAATTAAAACAGAAATATACATTTTGTTGAAGTTTTGTGTTTTTTTTAAATCATGAACATGTCCTGTAAGAAGCCATGGTCTCTTACCACAAGGGCCTGACATACCAACTTCCTTTCACCTAATATCCCACCCAAGTAAAAGACTCATATCTCAATGAACACTAATGAAACAGAGGGTACATAAGAGTGTTAAGCACCTGACATGTAGGTTCCTAGGAGCTTAGATAAATTTGTTACCTTGGCACAAATGTTTTCTGGATTTTACATTAATCTAATGTTTTCTGACATTTGACCCTTTATCTAAACCAATAGGACCACTGTTTGGCCAGGGTTTCGTTGTTCTTTGTCAAGCAGTCATTGGTACTTTTGCTTCCCAAGGCTAATCTTTTCAAGGCCAAGGTCCATTTTCCTCTCCAAGCATGGCACCTTAACTGGAGCAAATCAAATGTTTGGTTCTGGGAAATAATGCTACTTATATTGCTAAACCCAACATCAAAAGAGAACTTTTTTTATTTTTTGGTTCTTTACATGACTTGCTTTTGAAATAACAGATATTAACATTTAAAGTGCGCTTTGCGCATTTATCAATGTAAGCTCATCGTTTTACAGCTGAGGAAACTCAGACTCCAAGATATCATTTCTGCAGAGTCATACAGATCTTACTGACAGTACAAACTTGCTCGAGAACAGAATTCTAGCTTACTTTAATTTTGGAGAAAGGGAAACTGTTTAATTGTACAAAATATGTTCTATACATTTTAATATATTTCGTTATGACATACTAAAAAAGCTTCCCTGCCAATAGAAAGTTGGGCTGGCAAGAAGCCAGCAAGCTTACCTGCCAGCTTCTGTAGATTCTAAATTAGTATTTGCCTTAGCTTTCTAGGAAAATAGAGATTCAGGTGCAGCAAAGTCTGAAAAGGAGAGAAGCAGGGGAGAGGAACTGCTGACTTCCGCACGTGCAGGTACAGAAAACTTTTGCCCCATTCCCCTTTAGATAAGAACAACTTACCCTATTAATATTAATGTTAATACTATGATTATCTCCCATGCTTTGTAACCACACATAACCTCTAATGTCCTTCCAGAGCATATTCTGAACTGTCATTTATAGCTCTTAGGAATCTATTCTTTCTTTCTCTTTTCCTTTCTTTCTCTCTCTTTCTGTTTGTTTCTCTCTCTTTCTTTCTTTCTTTGTCTTTCTTTCCTTTCTTTCATCCTTCCTTCCTTTCGTCCTTCCTTTTGTCCTTTATTTCATCCTTTTTTTCTTTCTTTCTTTTCTTCTTTCTTTCTTTCTTTCTTTCTTTGTTTTTCTTTTTCTTTCCATCTTTTTGACCAAAGCCTATCTGCTGTTGTATGGAGGTCTAGGGTTAGCAAACAGCCACTTGCTGAGAGCTGAGACATCTCCTTATCCCTTCCTCTTGGCCTGGTGCTGATCTTCTTCCTTGTACCAGAAGAATAGTCTTACACAGAGCAGAAGATGCCTCTGGACTTGCACTTGACATGCCTCTGAACCTGGAGGGTTTTGACTGCATGCACTTCCAGCAAACCTGAGTTTGCCAGATTACTGTGTTTATCCTTTTGGCTTGCTGATCCACCCTCTCCTTCACAGCTGTGCCTACATTCTCTGTTGAATTATGACCCTGCAGATTTCCCCAGACATCTTCCCTTTATTCCCAAGTGATAATTTTCTGGTTAACAATAGCTCGTCTTCTTTTGCAATACTCTCAAACTCCTTTGTTCTAAATGATATTATGATAGTTTAAATTTTTGTTAACGTTAGTGTTTTCTTAACTGATGCATAAAAGTATAAAAATTGTTCAAGTTAAATAGATACTGTATAATATCTAAATATATGTACATATTATGTAATGTTTACATCAGTTTACACATATCTGTTGCTTCATTCAGTTTTTCAGGTCTTTTCTCAAGAGTTTTGAAATGTGCAGAACATTATTGTCATCTATAGCTACCAAAACTTTAGGCTCCTATCTACCTCTAACTTATTACCCATGGATCAACCTTTCCCATTTTGCTCTTTCCAGCCTGTACAAACTACCAGTCTGTCCTTGGCATCTAGAAGATCAAATCTAGACAGCTAATCATGCATTTATTTTAAATGACATTGACATTTAAGTGAAAGGAAATTCACCAACTTTGTAAAAAATAATCAACAGGGGGCAGATAACCACAATCTCAAGTTTACTCTCAAGGAATAAAAAACAGTCCAAGCTGCACATACATCATGGGCAAACTGCCCACGCCTAGCGGTGAGCAAGGACATCACACACACACACACACACACACACACACACACCACACACACACAAACACACACACACATACACACACACACACACACACACACACACACACACACACTTATCTTGGTAACTTCAACTTATCAAGTACAAAAGCAGCAAACCAAATCAGTCTTTATATGGATCAGATAGTGGTTGCCCTGGTCAGGTGGCATTTCAGTTGTGAATGGGTATGAGGAGGTGTTGGTGGTACTAAAACATTTCTATTTTTATGTAAATTACAGGAAAATGAATTTATATAAATATTCCAAACTGTCAAATTTAAGATTTGGAGGCCTAAACTATATGTAAATGTACATTGCAAAAATATACCTCTACTTAAAAATGTTTAAAGAGAGTCAATGATGTACTCCAATCTTTGATTCGTATCAGGAGCATTCATGTCACCATTCCTAATCATTGCAATTTCTTTCTTTTTAAAAATATGTAACAAAGTCTATGGTCCTCCAACTTTTTGTTGTGGAGAAGGTTCATATGTACTCAACAGATGGTTTTCCACCAAGGAGCAATTCTCTATCATCAAGATTAGCTTCTCAAACTGACAAATGAATAATATGTATTATGTCTATATTATGGAATGTTATTTGATCATGGAAAGAAGTGAAGTGGTGTTGTACATCCATAGTCCTAACACTCTGGAGGGTGAGGCAAGCTGATCAGGAGTTTAAAGCCAACCTGGGCTACATAACAAGATTGTCTCCAAAGATAATAAGCCAAGCACCAGTGGCTCACAACTCTAGACCTAGCTACTCAAGAACCTGAGATGTGAATACTGCAGTTTGAAGATAACCCAGGCAAGGAAGTCCATGAGTCTCCAATTAGCCACCAAAAAGCCAGATACGGAGCTGTGGCTCATGTGGTAGAACACTGGTGTGCAAAAATTTCAGGGACAGTGACCAGGTTCTGAATTCAAGTTCAAGCTTGGAGGGAGGAGGCAGTGGGAGAGGGCAAGAAAGTAGAGGAGATGGTGGAAAGAAAGAGGAAGAGAGAGAGAGGGAGAGGAGGGAAGGAAGGAAGGAGAAATAATGTTTCAACATGGATGAACCTAAAAATGACTTCAAACATAAAAGTATAGAAAGGGTACTGAAGTCAATCAGCTCTTCCAAGCATAGCTAGAGTTCTCTTGTCTCTTGCTCAGATTGTTCTAGATATCCAGGATGCCCACAAGATTCTGAATATGACAGATATCTCAAAAAGAATATTCTGAAATCTCTTCAAAATATTTTAAGATATGTAATCATAACAACATCAAAATACAAAGAAATACTGCAGAGGATCCAAAATCATCACAGAAATAATACAAGTAACAGCACAGAGACCTCAAAGATTACATCATTCTAACAAACCATTTGTTTTCCTTGGCCTGTGTTCTTTGCCAGCCCTAGTCTGAGTATATAAATAATTTAGAAGACATAGTCATATATAAAAAGATTTTAACTTAGCAATACCTGTAATCCTAGCTACTCTGGAGGCTGAGATCTGAGGATCTCAATACAAGATCTTGTCTTAAGATTCTTATCTCTGATAAACTACTCAGAAAAGGACAGAAGTGGCTCCCAGGCTCAAGTAGTGGAGTGTTAGTCTTATACAAAAGAAACTCAGGGACAGTGTCCAGGCCCCAGAGTTCTAGCCCCAGGACCAGCCAAAAATAAATTTAAAAATTAAAACAAAAAATAAAAAACAAAAAAAATCCCCAAAGACTAGATTACTAGATGAGAAAGCTGACATAGTTCATGGAACATAAAATGAGTCACTTCAAATGGGATTGTATGAAGTTGCAGAGCTTCTGCATGGCAAAGGACATAGCTAGCAAAATCAATAGAAAGCCCACGGATTGGGAGATCTTCACTAGCCATACAACAGACAAAGGTCTCATATCTAAAATATACTTGGAACTCAAAAAATTAAATACCCCAAAAACAAATCCTCAAAGAAACAACTGCCCAATAAATAAGTGGGCTAAAGACTTAAAGAGAAACTTCTCTGAAGAAGAAAGAAGGATGGCCAATAGACACATGAAGAAATGCTCAACCTCCCTAGCCATAAAAGAAATGCAAATCAAAACAACATTAAGATACCACCTCACCCCAGTTAGAATGGCTATAATCAAGAACTCTAATAACAACAGATGCTGGAGGGGATGTGGACAGAAGGGAACCTTACTTCATTGCTGGTGGGAGTGTAAACTTGTTCAAGCACTTTGGAAAGCAGTATGGAGGTTCCCCAAAAGACTCCACATAGAGCTCCCCTATGACCCAGCAATCCCACTTTTGGGCATTTACCCAAATGTTTACAAACAAGACCACACTAAAGCTACCAGCACAACTATGTTTATTGCAGCATTATTTACTATAGCTAAGATATGGAACCAACCCAGATGGCCCTCAGTAGATGAATGGATCAAGAAAATGTGGTATATATACACAATGGAATTCTATGCCTCCATCAGAAAGAATGACATTGCCCCATTTGTTAGGAAATGAAAAGACTTGGAAAAATTATATTAAGTGAAGTAAGCCAAGCCCAAAGAAACATAGGTCCCATGGTTTCCCTTATTTGCAATATTTAGTGTATGTACGAGTCAAGCAGAAAAGGTCAGATAAGGTGATGTTAGGAAAATGAACCCTAAAATATGTATTCAAATGTTTTTTTTCTTTCATGCGATTGTTTCTAATGCATTTATAAGATGATTTCTTTGTTGCTTTGTATGTCCCTCCCCCACAGTATAACCCCTGCTTTCACTGTATTTGATGTCGGTATAATTTGTGGAGGGGAAGGGGAAAAACAAGTCGTTTAAATAAGGATACAGGTAGATCCGTTGCAACAATGAGAAGTACAAGTTGTTATGTCGAAAACGAACTTTACAACTTTGATGGGGGGGGGGGGCGGGGAGGATTGGGTGAGGGGCTGGAGGATGGGAAGGGATGGGAAAGGGAAACAAAGGAGGAGGCTACAATGCTTGATAAGAAATGTACTCATTATCTTGCCCATGTAATTGTAACCCCTCTGTACAGTATTTTCACAATAAAAAATAAATAAAAATTAAAAAAAAAATAAAATAAAATGAGTCACTTGTCATTACCAAACTCCTGGTAAGCTCTTTTTATTTCTTATCACCCTAGATCTGCCTGCCTATTTCATACACATCAGATCATATAATCTGTGACCCCTTACATCTATATTTTTTCATTAACTCTAATACTTTTAGGCTCATCCATGTTAGAGCATGAATTGGTACTTGTTTCTTTTTAATGGCCAACTAATATTCCATTGTATGGCTATAGTCTGTTCTATTTAGTGGTGTATTAGTTAACGGACACTTGAAAATGTTTCCACTTATTCACTGTTATAAATAATGCTGCTATAAATATTTATGTACAAGGTTTTATGAAATATGCTTCAAACTATCTTGGATATGTAAATAGGAGTGGAGCTTCATCCGAAATTGTTAAATGATTTCCCAAAAGCTGTGTCATTTTGTACTTCACCAGCAATATTTGAGAGTTCTAATTTCCCCATATCCTTATCAGTACTGTCTATTATCTGTCTTCTTTTATTACAGGCATTTCCTTTTTAGGTTCTTGCAGTTTTAAGTCACAGTTCCCTGAGAACTAATGGATCTGGGTATTTTCTATTTGTTCATGTTTCCATTTATATATTTTCTGAAGAAAATTATGTCTTCAAATCCCTGCCTATGTTTGAGAAGATTTTTATCTATTGATGAGTTATGAGAGTGTATATTCTGCAAAATATGACATGCAAGTATTTTCTCCTTTTTTTTTTTTACTTACTTCTTATTGTCTTTGAAGCACAAATGTTTAAAATTTTGATTGAATCCACTGGATTTTTATTTCTTTTTCATTTATACTTTTGCTTATGTAAGGAACCATTCTTTAATCCTAGTTAACAAAGTTGTATCTGTTTTCTTCTGTGGGTTTTTTTTTATAGTTCTATTGTTGCATTGAGATCTGTGGGCCATTTGGGGTTTATCTTTAAGTAAAGTAATTTCTAACTCTATTGTATATGGCGATCCAATTCCCTTTATTGACACTATTCAAACCACTCCCTGCCAAATTAATTTGAAGTTATGTTGAAAATCAGTTTGCTGTAAGTGTAAGGTTTATTTCCAGATTCTCAACTCAATTACATTGAATTTTATTTATATCCTTATGCCACTATCATATAGTCATTATTATTGTATTTTATGTCTTAACTTTGAAATCAAGAACTGTGTGTACTACAACTTGGTTAATATTATTCTAGTGTTTTTGCTATTCTAGGTCCTTTGAATTTTTATTTAAGCTTTATAATCCATTTATCAATTTATGTACCCCAAACTGCAGCTAGGATCTCAATAGCTTTTACAATAAGTCTGTGGATTAATATAGAACATATTGCTGATCTAAGCAACATGAAAGTCTTCATCCATGAACATTGGATGCTTTTATTTAATTTATGGCTTCTTTAATATTTTTTAATGAATTCTGTATAAAAGTTTTAAATTCTCTTTATTAAATTTTTCTAAGTATTTTATTCTTTTTGATACAGTTATAAGTGCAATTACTTTGTTAATCTCACTTTAAAAATTATTCATCAATGTCCACAGGAATACCATTGCCATTTAGATATTTGTCTTAATATCCTACCACCTTATTAAGCTTGCTTATTAGTTCTCAGTTACTTTGTGTGTTGAATTCTTTAGACTTTCTATACATTTGATTGTGGCATCTGCAAATAGTTTTACTTTCTTCTTTCCAGTCTGGATTGTTTTTATTTCATTTTCTTTCTAAGAGTCTGTGAGTAGTACAGTTGTACAACACCAGGGAAAAGTGACAAAAACAGATGTTCTTGTCTTGTTTATGACCTTCAGGAGAAGGCATCAAATATTTCACTATTAATTTTAATGCTAGCTATAGATTTTTGCAGGTAGCTTTTATTAGGTTGAAGGAATTCTCTTTTTTAGCTTATACTTTCCTTTTCATGAAAGAGTATTATGTCTTCTCACAGTGCTTTTTACTCTGTCCATTGAGATGGCTATGTGTATTTTTTTCTCTTCTTTCTTCATGTGGCATATTACACAGATATGTATATATATAATGTGTGTGTGTATATATATATATATATATATATATATACATATATTGTGCTACACTTGGGTTAAAAACTACTTAGTCATAGAGTATAATCTTTTTCTTTGTCCTGTGTTTCTGGATTTGGCTTACTAGACTCTGATTGAGGATTTTTACATCTGTAGTCAAAAGATATCAATCTGGAGTTTTATTTTCTTGTAATGTTTATGTTGGGTTTTGGTAGTGGAAACATCAATACACTGGGCACATAAATGAGTTAGGGACATACACCTTCCTTTCCTGTTTTTTAAAGTTTGTGAGGATTGATGTCACTTAATCTTAAATATCTAGTAAAACTCATCAGAATACTGTGTCTATTGCACATTTAGGTGGTGAAATATAGTAACACAAATATTGAAGCTTGTTTTTCTTTGATAATTAACAAGGTTAAGCATTTTCCCATATGTTCCTTACTAATTATCTTTGCTGATATGCATTGTTGTTCATGTCCTTTGCTTGTTTTCATATTAAGGTCTTGAGGTTTTCCTTACCAATTTTAATGAGCTCTTTATAATAAGAGCCCTCAGACCACTGTAAGTTAACCTAGGAAAATTTTCAGAATTATTTGTTAAATAAGTAAGTCAAGATTTAGAGAGACTCCATTTATAATAATTTTCTTTAGTAATTTTTTTAAAGCATACTGAGGTTTGAACTCTGATCCTCACACATTAATCAAGGGCTCTAACTGCTAACCATGCCTGTAGTCCTAGGTTTTTGTCATCATTTTTGAGGTAAGGTCTCACTTTCTGTCTAGATGAATGCCTAGGTGTGAGCCACTTAAGTTAGAGCTCCTGGATGCTAAGAGACACAGCACTTGCCCCTTGTCCAGGTATTTTTCCATGCATTTTTATTTATGCATTTTTATTTGTTAGTACTAGGGTTTGAATTAAAGGCCTCATACTTACCTTAGCTTGCTTGCTTGCTCAGGTGGTGCTATTCTACTTGAGCCACACCTCCAGCCAGCTTTTTATCAACATGGAAGAAAAGTCTTGAAGTGGGGCTTTGAATCATAATTCTTCAGGAAAATATGCTCCGGTTATTTTCAAGATAGCATCTTTCTTTTCTCCTGGGTGAAACTGAACCATGATCTTCCTCTTTGCACTTCTCACCAAAGCCAGCATAAAAGCATATGACACTATGTGCAGCTTTTCCTGTTTGGAGATATCATGGATTTTCCTTTGGTCAGGGCTTCCCTGTAACTGTGATCCTCCCAATTAACCTTCAATGTAGCTAAATGATAGGTGCACATCACCATTCCAAGCTATTGGCTGAGATGGAGGTCTCCCAACTCATTGTTCTGGCTAATCTCAAGCCATAATCTTCACAACCTCAGCCTCCTGGGTAGCTTGTGAACTACCTAAACCTGGCCATTTCTTAGGGGGCAACACTTTAATCAAGATCCCTGGATGCAACTGGGCATGGTGGCTCATGACTATAATTCCAGGTACTTGTGAAGTAGAATAAGAGGATAGCAGTCTGAGGCCAGCTTGTACCAAAAGTTATTGAGATTCCACTCACAAGTCAGCTATGATGCTATATGTCTGTAATCCATGGTATACATTAGGTGAAAATAGGAGGAATATGACCCAAAGCTGACGTGGGAAAAAGTACAGGACCCTATGTGAAAATTTAAGTAAATTCAAAAGAGGCTTGGGAGAGGTAGTATATAAACACTTGAATTCAAACTCCAGTCCACCACAAGCTAAAATATGCAAAGCAGATAACAAAGTATACCACCAAAATGTTGTCTGGTTTTAAAAAAGGTATCTTAAGAAGAACACAGATCTCTCCTTAAATTGCCAAACATCTTAAAAGAGCCTAATGTTCACACTGAGAACCCATTTATCAATATATTGTTTCACAAGCTTGTATTTGGCATCAATTTCACACTAGGCACTGCAAGCATTTCTTCTTGATTACATTGCAGGAATTTCTTAGGTTTCCATTATAGTTTTTTAAAGAGCCAAAATATATATTCTCTATGTTTGCTTTTGTATAATGGAATAATAATAGTCATATCAAGAGTTGTTTTAAGGATTAAATAACACATTAAATGCCAATCCCAATGCATTCCACATAGTACCAGGCACATTATTACCCCAGGTTTTCAGAAGAGCCTCCAAAATTATAGCACCCTGCCCAGTGTTACATAACTAATGCATGGAAACCTGATACTTGATCTAATTGTGCTGGCAGCATCATTACAAACTCAGGGTTTCTGTGCCATCTCACTTCTAAAGCAAATGATTGTAGTTTTCCCATAGCTCTTCTGAAAATGGAAATGGCTTTGTTATTTTTACTGATTATTTAAATAATACATGCTCATTATACAAACAATTACCCAGATCTAAAACTGGATTAGATATAAAGGAAACATATACAAAAGAACTCATTATTTAATCACCCAGAAAGAACTATGAATAAGCAGGAGTAAATTTTAAGACATTTTCTATACATAAACACACAAATACAATACAACCATTCAAGGAGGATAATAACATATATCAGGTTTTGTAATTTGGGTCTTTCATGTTAGAATATATTGTGGGCAATATATTATTTCCACAAATCTATCTATTATTTAGGAATTTCAAAATATTTACTGAGGTGTACAAAAATCATGCTTTTATAAAGTGCTACTTAATTCATTATTAAGATCCACTGCTACAGGAAAGTCTCTCTGGCCAGTAATAGGGTCTCAGCCACTTTCACTGGGTTGTTATTTATTTTTTGGTTTGTTTTTGTGAGTGCTGAGGTTTGACCTCAGGAATCAGGGCCTGGGCACTCCTGTGAGCTTCTTTGCTCAAAGCTAGTGCTTTACCAATTGCACAACAGGTCTACTTGAGCTAAGAGTCTCAACAGCTTTCCTGCCCAGATGGCTTTGAACCATGATTCCCCAATCTCAGCCTCCTGAGTGGTTGATATTACAGGTGTGAGCCATCAACACCATGATGTTTCATAGTTTTACAGTTTCATTACTTTAGAGTTTTCTGTTTCTTTGTCCTTCCCCTCTCCTGAGATGATCTGTCAGTAACTGGATGTAGCCCAGAAATCAACTGTACACTAGACAAGTTAGAGATGGAGCTGCCCTTTGGCCAATGGCCTCTATTCTTGCTTCATTTTCAAGAAGTATAGGAGTCATCCTTTGTTGTCTAGTTCTACATCTTCCTTATTCCAAACCACAGACTTCTTCAGGTCCTCCCATCATTCTGTCTCTACTCAGGATACCATGCTGTAGTGGGGCTCTGATAAAATGTTTAAATTTGGATTCTCAGGACCACTGATTATATTAGCAACATGTAATGTTGGATAGGGACAGAGATAGACAGAGACAGATACAGAGACAGAGAGGAAATATAAGGTAAGAGAAGTATGGAGAAATGGAATCATGAGTCAGAGAATGCAGGCAGCCCCTAGAAGACCGAAGAATTATTGAACAATATGTTCCACTTAGGCATACAGAAGCATTTCAGGCCCCTTAATCCTCTTGATTTTAGCCCACTAAGACTGACCTTGTGGACTGCGATGTTTGGAATTTAATTGTTTAAAATCACTTAGCTTTTTGTACTTGTTATAGCAGCAGAAGGAAACTAATGTAATTACTGAACAAAGAATTTCTTTAAAAGGCCTGCAATGTCCCTGGTCTATACCAAGAACAGTAAAACCCAGGTGCCCTCTGTTGATGCTTTACATATAAACTCAATGAGAGAAATCTCAACCACTTCACAGCATATAGCCAACAAGGAAGCAGAGAATTATATTTCTTCTCAGAGACTGAAACTAGCAGGCAACTCAAATACTCTACTCTTTGTCCATGAAAAATGAACCTGTCTCCCTGTCCAATAAGGAAGAAAAAAATTTCCCATTCTTCTTTGTCTGGATTCTTAATATGCAAGCCAAGTTTTATATGTTAATTTTTTTGCAAACTAAAAGTTCTTGATTTCAGTTTTGAATTTTAGTCAAAATACATTTGTTCTCAAATTATACTTGTCCTCTTCCTGAGCCAATAAATGCACTGATTACAAAATAAGTAAGAGTGAGTCTACCTATTACAGCAGTTGAATCTTTTTGCATATGGCCCTCCACCGTATTTTTAATGACTACAGAATACTCTATTAAATTACATCTTCAGAATTAATTGACCTAATTTTATTTTGATGAACATTTTGATTAGCATCAATTTTTATTAGATCAGAAAAATTTAGAAAGGAATACTCTTTAACATATATTCAATCAGCTTCATATTTATATCTTTAAAGGAAGGAGCCAGGAACAGATTTTCTAGGTTAAAGTGTATGTGTATTTTAGATTTGGAAACTAATTGCCAGGTTATTTTCTTTTATGGTTGAAGCAAGAGATAATGTATCCCACTGGCTGTATAAATCTTTGCATTCTATTGAGAGAAAAAGTGTCTTCTTTTTTATAAAATCAAAGTGGGTTGCTTGGACATCACTGCTTTGGCCTTTTGACTTGGCTCTTGTTGGTTATTCTGCTAAGACAATATAAGCAAGTAAAGAAAGGAAAAGAGAAACTGGGGATAAGGAAAGATTTTTGAAATGTAAGGCCATGTCTTAACTAGTTTTTCCAAGATGGATTTAGGACACACTATAGAAAGCATGCCTCAAATTGTTCAAGAAATAGCAGATGGTGTGTGGTGTGAATGTTTGGAGATTACTTGTGTTCTGTTAATTGTATTTCAATGTCGTTTAATGATCACTTATATAAATACATCTTCCCTATTCAAACCAGGAGCTCTACCAATCTGACCAAAGAGACAGGGCCTGGTATGTTGGTGATTAATAAGGGAGCAGCTTACCTGTTCTCTGTACTTGCTTGCCAGATTTTTGGCTGATTTATATTTTGACAATTTACTTTTATGGAAGTAAATTTTGACTTGCTGAGAAAATTCTTTGTTTTTGTGTCTATGGCTGTGACTCCAGTGGTTTTTGAGGATCATTTTCATTACAGTATCTACTCCACTGTGTGGACACCTTACATCACCTAAACTGTGCCATTTATAGTCATTACTTTTTCTTTATTCCCATAGTAGGTGAAATATAGTATCTAATTAATATTTCCCTTTTATATCTTTAATTATTAATCAAGTTAACCAAACTCTTCCGTATTTATTGACCATTCTCTTTCTTCTTTACAGCTTTGCATTCACATTCTCAGTCCCATTTCATTATTATATTTGCCTTTTAAAAAATTTTCAACATCTATTGTGCAGGTGATATACAGAGGGGATAATGGTTACTTAAGTCTGGTATTGAGGACATTTCCTTTTGAACAGTGTCACGCCCGCCTTCTTTCTCTCCCAGGTTTTCCCTTCCCAACTTTCCTCCTCCCCAAGTTATATAGTTCATTTCCAACACAGTGTCTAGTGAATTTCATTGTGAATTGGTTCACTTTTGTCCCACTGTTTCTATGCTTCCACTTCCGCTCCTCAAATCAGATAAACTTATATACAGGAAAAAGGGTACAGAAATAAAAAAACAGTGACAGAAATAAACCAAAGCATCAAGGAAAGAAGAAAAAAGAGAACTGAAAACACTACAATTTAAAAAAAATCTTGCTTACAGTTCTTGGAGTTCATTTCAATAGGCATCATTTCATATGATTATATGGACATAGATATTGAGCCCTTGTGATCTTCTCCTAAGAATATCCTCCTTTGCAATACTTTATAAACCTTTATGCCAACAAATTCTACAGAATTTGGAAGAAATGGAAGAATTTCTAGCAAGTACTGATATAGCCAAACTAAACAAAGAAGATTTAAATCAACTGAATAGAGCTATACCAAGTAATGAAATAGAAACAGCAATAAGAGACCTCCCACCCAAGAAAAGCCCAGGACCAGATGGATTTATGGCCAAATTCTATAAAGCCTTCAAAGGAGAACTCACTCCAGTACTTCTCAAACTCTTCCATGAGATTGAAAGTGAAGGTTCACTACCAAACTCATTCTATGAAGCCTGCATAAGCCTTATCCAAAACCAGATAGGAACTCTTCAAAAAAAGAGAACTATAGTCCCATTTCTTTGATGAACATGGATGCAAAACTTCTCAATAAAATTCTAGCCAACCAACTTTAACAACTTGTCAAAAAAAATTATATACTATGATCAAACAGGATTCATTCCAGGGATGCAAAGCTGGTTCAATATATGCAAGTCAATTAATGTAATTCAACATATCATCCCCATAGATGCAAAAAAAGCATTTGACAAGATCCAACACCCCTTAATGATGAAAGTCCTGGAGAAACTAGGAATCCATGGAACATTCCTCAATATAATAAAAGCTGTATATGACAAATCTACAGCAGGATTATACTTAATCGTGAAAAGTTAAAGCCATTTCCTCTAAGATCAGGAATGAGACAATGATGTCTGCTCTCTCCACTCCCCTTCAATATAGGATTGGAATTCCTAGCTAGAGGAATAGGCAAGAGGAAAACATAAAGGGGATCTAAATAGGGGGAAAAGAAGTGAAGCTCTCCCTCTTTGCAAATGACATGATCCTGTATTTAAAGAACTTCACAGACTCCACTCCCAAGTCACTTGGGCTGATCTGAAACTTTGGCAAAGTAAGAAGGTATAAAATTAATCCACAAAATTCCAAAATGAGAAGAACCAAGCTGAAATCAGGAATGCAACTCCTTTTGTAATAGCCTCAAAAAAAAAAAAAGAAAGAAAAGAAAAAAACTAGGAATTAATTTAACCAGAGAGGTGAAGGACCTCCATAATTTTTATTTATTTATTTATTTTTATTGTGAGAATACCGTACAGAGGAGTTACCATTTATTTTTTCTTGGGGGGGGGAGGGAGGGTCCGGTTGTGGGGCCTGAACTCTGGGCCTGGGCACTGTCCCTCAGCTCTTCAGCTCAAGGCTAGCGCTCCACCACTTGAGCCACAGCACCACTTCCGGCTTTTTTCTTTTTGCTTATGTGGTGCTAAGGAATCAAACCCAGGGCCTCAGGCATGCAAGGCAAGCGCTCTACCACTGAGCCAACTTCCCAGCCCCAGAAGTTACAATTTCTTATCAAGCATTGTTGCCTCCTCTTTGTTTCCCCTTCCCATCACTTCACATACTCCTCCCCCCCCACGCCCCCCATCCTCCCCCTACCTCCCCCTCCCCCCGCCAAAGTTATAAAATTCGTTTTTCGACATAACGACTTGTACATCTCATTGTTGCAATCGGTCCACCTGTATCCCTAGTTAAACTATTTGTTTTTTCCCTTCCCTTCCACAAATTATACCAACATCAAATACAGTGAAAGCAGGGGTTATACCGTGGGGGAGGGACATACAAAGCAACATAGAAATCATCTTATAAATATGTTAGAAACAATTGCATGAAAGGAAAAAAACATTTGAATACTTATCTTGGGGTTCATTCCCCTAACATCAACTTACCTGACATTTTCTGCTTGACTCAGACATATACTAATTATTGCAAAGAAGGGAAACCATGGGACCTATGTTTCTTTGGGCCTGCCTTACTTCACTTAATATAATTTTTCCAAGTCTTTTCATTTCCTAACAAATGGGGCAATGTCATTCTTTCTGATGGAGGCATAGAATTCCATTGTGTATATATACCACATTTTCTTGATCCATTCATCTACTGAGGGCCATCTGGGTTGGTTCCATATCTTAGCTATAGTAAATAATGCTGCAATAAACATAGTAGTGCTGGTAGCTTTAGTGTGGTCTTGTTTGTAAACATTTGGGTAAATGCCCAAAAGTGGGATTGCTGGGTCATAGGGGAGCTCTATGTGGAGTCTTTTGGGGAACCTCCGTACTGCTTTCCAAAGTTGCTGGACAAATTTACACTCCCACCAACAATGCAGTAAGGTGCCCTTCTGTCCACATCCCCTCCAGCATCTGTTGTTATTAAAGTTCTTGAGTATAGCCATTCTAACTGGGGTGAGATAGTATCTCAATATTTTTTTGATTTGCATTTCTTTTATGGCTAGGGAGGTTGAGCATTTCTTCATGTGTCTATTGGCCATCCTTCTTTCTTCCTCAGAGAAGTTTCTCTTTAAGTCTTTAGCCCACTTATTTATTGGGCAATTGTTTTTTGAAGATTTGTTGTAGGGGGATTTAATTTTTTGAGTTCAAGGTATATTTTAGATATCAGACCCTTGTCTGTTGTATGGCTAGTGAAGATCTTCTCCCAATCTGTGGGCTTTCTATTGATCTTGCTAGCTATGTCCTTTCCCATGCAGAAGCTCTGCAACTTCATGCAATCCCATTTGTCCACCCTTCCTTTGATTTGTTGTGTTTCCGGGTCTCTATTAAGAAAATTTCGGCCTGTGCCAAGGAGACCTAGGGTTTCTCCTATTCCATGCTGTAATGTTCTCAGAGTGTCTGCTTTGACTCTGAGGTCTCTGATCCATTTGGAGTTGATTCTGGTGCAGGGTGATATGTAAGGATCTAGCTTTAGTTTTCTACAAGTAGTTAACCAATTTTGCCAGCACCATTTGCTGAAGAGGCTGTCTTTCTTCCATTCTATTTTTTTTAGCTCCCTTATCGAAGATTAGATGGCTATAGGTCTTTAAGTTCATTTCTGGGTTTTCAATTCTATTCCATTGGTCCTGGGGTCTGTTCTTGTGCCAGTACCAAGCTGTTTTGATTACTATGGCTTTGTAGTTGAGTTTCAAATTTGGTATTGATATTCCTCCAGCACTGTTCTTTCTGTTAAGTATCTAAACTTGGTGGGGAGAGGGAGGAGTTGGGGAGGTGTGGCCAGAAGGGATGGTAGGGTCAAAACAAAAAAGGAGGTAACAATGCTCAATAGGAAATGTACTCATTACTTTACTCGGTAACTGTAACCCCTCTGTACAGTATTTTTACAATAGAAACATTTTTTAAAAAAGGATACTCACTAGATAATATGTTGGAAATGAAATTTACAACTGGGGGGTGTGAAGGAGGGAAAGCAGGAGAAAATGAGGGAGAGGCTAACAGTGTTTGAAAAGAAATGTACTCATTACCTTACTTGTGTAACTGTACCCCGTCCACTCATCACCTTTACAATAAATATATTAAAAATCATTTTTAAATAATATAAGCTAATATTCATATATGAAAAAGAATATCCTCCTTTGTTCTCACTGTGTGAATGTTTAGACTGCTGTTTAATCATGTCTAGGTGTAATTATTTGTTTTTTACTATCTAATGGGTTAATATTTGCCTTTGTGTGCCAAACCAATTTTTCCCATGCTGCCATAAACCTTTTTAGCTTTGTATTAATTATACTTTTCATTTTAATTCCCATTTCTCATCCCTATGAGGTTATCAACCATGACAATCATTCCTTTAAGTTTTCTGAAATAGGTATTACTCCAGATTTTCATTTCAATGGTCTGTATGACTTGCACAATGGGCTAACAGAAGAAAAGTTTTCAAAACCACCTTTTCAGTGACATATGTCAACTGATTTTTTTCCTAGTAATCAAACACATGTATGTGGATTTAACTGAAGATTCTGGTCTTGAAAATCTGTCCAGCCTGATTGGATGGCTTTCCACAGTCCATTAGAATGTGTACTTCACTAGGTACCCACAAAAGCTCACTCATTTCATGTTTATAGCTCAACTAATACATTATATCTCGCATTTGGCATCCTTTACATCTACAAACTAATAGACTCTCCAAAATCCCATTCTCCTGAGACTTCTCTTTTTACCATTCCTGTCCTTTGCAGAATTGCTCAGCTTTTCAGGAGAATTCAGAACATTTAGTCTCCAGACAGTTTCTTTCAATGCAGCCTCTTGCTATTCAGACATATGTGACAGGAGTCAAATCACCATTGAGTACAGCAGAATTACCTGCGTCTGCTGGAGGCTCTGTACTTTGAAAGATAGGTGCACGCTTTAAGTCACTTAGGGAAATGTACCATCCAAAACAACCAGGGAAAACATGGAGATGGCATCTAAACTAAACTATTGGAACAAACATGGCACTTCCAGTGAACAAGAAATTCACTGTGATAAAGTAGCTGTTAAAAGTGAGCTGTTTTTGTATGAATTATGGAATCAGCTTGAGATTTAGCATGTTGTAGGTTTAAAAAGTGTGGATGCTTTAATGATAAATGATGATCACAGTCTTGATATTTACCTTTCAAAACAGTTTTTTGCAATTATACTTAAAATATTTTGCAATTTATATTTAAAATATTTAACAATTAAAATTATATGTAGATACACAAGTAATGATTTGATATAATGATGCATTATGTAGGGATTGCCACAGTCAATTTCATGTATTTGTCCCTGTCCATAGTTAATCTCATTTGGTGTTGAAAATACTCAAAATCTACACTGATCACATTTCAAGTAAACATAAAGTATTGTTAATGATAACCACCTCACTGTGTACATTAGATCTCTAGGATTAGTTTTTTTTTTATTTCAACATATCATTGCACTGGTGTGTGTGTGTGTGTGTGTGTGTGTGTGTGTGTGTGTGTGTGTGTGTGTGTGTGTGTGTGTGTGCTGGTGAAGAGAGAATTGGTAAAGGGAGAACTATGCCATGAAATCTGTAAGTAGAAGCATATATCATGTTCTTTTTCAAATATCAATTAACTCTTTCAAGTATTGGAAATAAATATACTCCAGAAGGCTGGAGAGCAGGATGTCAGACCTCTAAGCAAGCTTTCTTTCTAGTCATAAAAGAACAAAGTAAACATGGGTACTATAAAGAAAGGCAAAGTTCAGAAGTGTATCCAGTGCCACGCAGAGGAACAGAGAGACAAGTGCAAGATGGGGCCTGATCACCATGGCCTGTTTGATCAGGTCAATATCTGGATTCTCTTCCACAGATGCCAACAAGAACAAAGCCATCACCTCGGGAAGGGAGATAGTGATGGAGTGCTCAGAGAATCTCTAAAATATACCCCAAAACAAAACATGATCTGCACTGGCATCAAGAGAAAGCATTTAGGGCAGATGTGGTTAGCTTATCTCAAAAAAGCTACAGATATGTAATAGGCACTTGCCTTATTATTAAACAAATGTCTTAGGACTTGTTTTATGTGTACTATAATTTAATTTGGGCTCTAATATCAGTATTCAGATCATGAATGGCTGATAGAATTTTTTTGTTAAGTAAAATTGGCTTGCAGTTAAGTGAATATAATCTTATTTAAAAAATCATAGTAGCCAGGCATCAGTCCCTCACACCTGTAATCCTAGCTACTCAGGAGGCTGAGATCTGAGGATTGAGTTTCAAAGCCAGGACAAGCAGGAAAGTCCGTGAGACTCTTATCTCCAATAAACTACTAGGAAACTGAAAGTGGTGTTGTGGCCCAAGTGATAGAGCACTAGCCTTGAACTGAAGAGCTGAGGGACAGCCCCCAGGCCCAGAGTTCAAGCCCCATGACTGACAGAAACAAAAAAATCACAGTACAATTGGTTCCATATATGCTACCATTGCTGTCACTTTCTGTGTTACAATTGGATTTAGTGATGTTCATTATTTCAAAAAGGTAGGGAATAATACCACCTCCAAGTCGATCAAAGATTGGTTTTATATTCAGATTCATATAAGGGTTTATGAGCACATGCTTACATGCTAGGAAAATCCCTCCACTGTCTCAGAATCAAGTAAGATCCACCTGTGTTTCTGTTTGTGTTGTTATCCTGTTAAAGGCAGTGGTTGAAGATGAGGAAGCAATGTCTATTTTATATTTTGGTCTTCATTATGCCACTTTAATTAGAATTCTCTGTGCCTGAAATCTGCCTTTTACTCATTAGAAAACATTTTCAGTGTGGCTTATGTGTAAATGTCAAAGAATATTCAACGCTCCTCATATTTTATAGTTGACTTATATATTTAGAAGCTTTTAAAGATGACCATGGTAGATACAATAGCATTTAGACTTTACTTTTTGAATTCTTTACTAAGACAGGCTGTTAGAATTCAGCACCATTCTTACGTAGCTATTCAGAAACAAAAACGGTGAAACTGTTATGTATAGGGGACTGACAGTGATTTTTTTTTTGCCAGCTTCTTAGAGATAAGGATTAAAATAGCAGGGATTATAATTTGAAAATTACATAGCCCTGAGACTTAAAGTAATTAAAGACAACAAATTAGATGAAAAAATATGCTCTAGAAAACATAAATAATGGATTGTGCTTTTAAACTTAAAATGACTAAGTAAGACACACTGAGGAATATTATACCCCTATTGAAAAAATGCATACAAATTTACAAATTGTATTTGTTACCTATCCCCTCTTCCTAGAACTTTTACCAAGTTAAACTTTCCTTATCTCACAGATATAATAGCCAAGAATTGTTAAGCTAGGAATGGATATAAGCAAAACCAACATTTGTATTTTTTAAATAACTCCTAGCTTAAAATATTATATTGACTATTTCAAAATGCCAGATAGCTGAAATATTTGAAATCTTTAATTTGGCTTTGCAAAAACAACATTGTTAAAAGTTGAGACTATCTGAACTATGTTTTTTTCCCCCAGATAAAGTCGACCACCATGTATGAAAACTATCTGATATATCTTCATCTTATAATCTTTACCACTACAGACATTCAGAAAGCTTTGATTCCTCTTGACTGCCGTCTATCTAAATCAAATTCATTTTTGCCCAACAGAAAGTTCAGGAAGACCGCACAGAAATGTTATTAGTGTGGAAATGCCAAACATTTTTTAGATAATTCTATTTAAAAAGATAATATTGAGTGGAATTTTTTTATCTTGATAGTATTTGGTATTCATTTTGCTTGGAACTATTCTTTTTCTTAATGCATACAAGCTTTTTCTCCTGTGGTGAAGAAACCACTATTTTGCTTATTAACAATGTATCTCCCAGGTGGTCATTTCCCCTGCTTTGGTTCCTTGACCTTTTCCTTCAGCAGTGAGTGCAAAAAAAATTTTTTTTCAACAAATGTTTTCTAAAGGTACACATTACCTTTCAACAAATTTGCAAGGAACCCAGTAAGCCCCAGTGTCTAATTTCTTTTCATCTCTCACCAGCTTACTTGTGGCTGTTGATTTATGTGCATAGAATACCTAATTTCCTTCTCCTGCTTGGATCAATTGCTATTTTGACAAGATCCTTATTATTTCCAAATTGTACAAATTTCTTTTCATTTTTCTTGTTAAGGTTGGCTTTTTTTTCTTCAAAAAATTTCAGTGGCATGGGCATTTAAGAGGCATAATTAATTTCCCGCTTGTCCTCATTTATTAGCAGACTTGTTTCTTTTTGTGTATCTCCTTCCCTTGATAGATGTGTTAATACCCTGCTGATTAGTGTTAATCCTTTATGATATTAGAAATATCATGCTTTCATGCAAACAGGAATCTTTACACCTAAAGTCTTCTTTCTTTATCTGATGTCTTTGCTTTGCTTTCTAGTCATGCTTCCCCTGCCCCCCATTTTACTTTTAAAAAGTATTCCAAGTCACCATTCCATAAAATTCTTATTCCTGAGAAAGTTAAAAGACAATTATAAAGAAATATAGTTTAAACGAAAGTTAAAAGGTTTTCATTAAAATCTATTAGAAATAATACATCTTTTGTACATCTTGATTTGTAACACTTATTTTTCTTCTGGGTATTTTGATTATTTGGGACTTTTTTCCTCATGAGTATGTTTAGTCAAATCTCTACTTTGTACCCAAATAGAAACTGTTCTATGCTTGGGTCTGCTTTTTTATCCATTGTGCCCTATTAAATATTTATATTTCACAACAAAACAAGCTTTAACATTTTTATACACAGACTTAGATATTGGCCTCTACCTTTTTGTATCACTCAAATTAAGTAACATTTAAGATTAAGAACTGATTTAAGAGCAAAATGATTCATTATGAGAATTATTTGAACTATTTGTTAGTAAGTAACTGAGGCAACTTGCTGAAATAGATAAGGCAGGAAACGTATCTTTAAAACTCACAAGTCACTGCTATTTGCTAGTCTTAATCTTAGATGGAATGCATGAGCAGTTTGTGTCTAGTGTCCTTATCTATAAAATGGCAACACACACCAACTAAGAATAAAATAAGAGCACATCATTGAAACAGTTATGTCAATTATAACCACTCTTATTATAACCACTTTCATTAAGATTCTGTTCATATAGGACATCAAAAAGATATTGTTGCTGGGTACCAGTGGCTGATGCCTATAATCCTAGCTATTCAGAAGGTTGAGACCTAGGAATAGAGGCTCAAAGTTATCCAGAGCAGACAAATGGTAAAGACTTATCTCCAGAATTGAAGGTGTGGCTCAAATGACCAAGCATTCTGAAGCCAAAAGGCTGAAGAGAGCTCAAGGCCTCCCATTCAGTCCAGTACTGGCACTGGCACACACTTGCATGCACGTGTGTGTGAGCACACATGCACACACACACACACACACACACACACACACACACACAAAGTATTAAGTGATTTATAAGCAAGGCTTTGCCTGGAGGAAAATGTAAATTAAATAAAATCAAATTGAGCAAGGAAAGTTGGAGAAAGAAGGAAATATGAGACTTTCATATTCTCCTCTTGAAGATTACTTTTCTTTTATTACTTCTGAGCAATCAAAACAAATTGAGAGAGATCTTCTAGGGTCTGTCTTTACCTTTCTATTTAACCATCATCAGAGACTCTCATCTTGAGTTGGAGAATGTAGCCAGATTATAGTGAGCATAGGACAACACGTCATTTCTTACTGCCCCATAGAGTGTTGTAAACAGTTTATACCTAATCATTTCACCTCCACAAAAATTTAATCCTATAAATTTCCAAACCATTGTGATAGCTAGGATATTTTTAGCCATGAGCCCTATTTTTCACCCTCTTAGAGATCATATTGCTCACATCAAGAATTTTTACAATCTGGGAGAGATTGTTGAATTAATACATGAAGTGTATCTTCATCCTCCCATCAAAACTGATAATAAGATTCAATTAGTTGACTACTACTGAAAGCTAGGAAGCAAGGAGGTTCACAGTCACAGTTTGTGCAGGTGAACCTTCTGAAATAGATATGTAGACAACTTTGACCGTGGATCTGGAATACACTTTCTGTAAACAATAATTTTGACAGTAGGCAAAGTCAAAACTCAGGTTTGCTCATGCTGCAACGGAGACAGCTGAGAGGAAAGCAGAGAGTTTGGGAGCTAAATGCAACCCACAAATAAATAGTGGTGGCCAGGCCAGTCTAAGGCCTGGCTCTTCTTCCTAGCTCTGAAACTAGTAATCCAAAAAACTGTACCAACATTCACACCCTCCTGCTGATGTGTAAATGAGTTCCTAGTGAAAGTTGTACCACAAGTTGTAACCATAAGTGTGGTCTAAAGGGTTGAATACTGTATGCCATTTAATCAAAGAATAAATAAAGAGAGGAATTGACTGGGAATGAATAGATCTTGTATCTAAACCTCTAATACAGCCCAGGATTTTCCTGGTGTATTACTAATTATATTGGCTGATCTAAGTCTCCCAGATCTTCTCTAAGTCTCTTACTTAAGTCTTTACCATTTAATTAGTGAGTTCTTTCTACTTTCATTCCCTTAAGATCTTATAAGTAATAGTAGAAATTTTAACTTTTTAAGGTTCATTCTCCAGTGAATTCTCAAGCATTTACATATTATATGTATATATATTTAGGAAAATAATATGAATAATTCCAAATTTTCATGTGATAATACTTTTTAATTTTATGGGGCATGCTACTTTTGGCACTCTGTGTTACAAAGTAACTGTCCCACCCTGGATAAAGCTGGCCACCCACGATGTATGTACCCTCATTGAAATCAGCTTTTTCCTTAGCAACTTTCATAGTCATACACAAAGCAACCTTCAGCCATAAAATTCTGTGTGGTTAGTGACTCACAGTCATTTCATAGAGAAAACTACACATTGGGGTAGATTTTAGGAAAAGGAGGTTTTGCAAATGTTTGGTAAGAGCCCATTGCAGTTGAAAAATTAAGACAAGGTAAGATTGCTCACAGGAGTTCAATTTTGTTATCTTTTATATGGTACATGAAAGGGATCTTCAAGAAAAGCATAGGTGGAAAGGAAAGGGGTCAAAGGTAGTCATTATTCTCTTCCTGATAAAGCCCTAGATCAAACTCAAAGTTTTCTTTCTTCTTTATAAGAGACAAGAAATGACACTAATGTTAATCTTAACAGCATAAATACTGTTACATTTAAACTAATTCTATATTCTATTTAAACTAAATTCTATATTCCCTTGCTTTAGAAAAAGATGTCAGAATTAGCACAGAAGAATGAATTCATGTTATTTAACACAGAAGAATGAATTCATGTTATTATGAATTAACAATTAAAATATTAAAATTTTGGCATTATAAATGCTCCTAACTCCATAACTATCATTTGATGTCTAAATGATATTGTAGCCATTAAAATTAATATTACCTAGCAACTCCATTTTGAACAAAGAAATTAGATAGAAAAGCTAATTAAATAAAGTTTGCATCCCTCAAAATGTTTACACTCTACTTTGAGTCTACTTTTGCATTTGTGAACGGTAAATATTAATATTAACCAGTATTTAAAACATGATGAGTGACATTTGTCTATTATATTAATTGGTTTACAGCTCGCAGGAAATACTAGTGAATTTATATTCAGAACAGCTTTCTAGTTTATGTGTGCACTCAGGCACATTAAAGGTACATTTCTTAGACATATGATAACCCACAGTTACCACATAAAGGAAACTTAGCATTGTGGATGAATTCTTTTTTTTATTTTATTTTATTTTATTTTATTTTATTTTATTTGTGAACATACTGTACAGAGGAGTTACAATTACGTGGGCAGGATAATGCGTACATTTCTTACCAAGCATTGCAGCCTCCTCCTTTGTTTACCCTTCACATCCCTTCCCAGCCTCCCCCCTCCCCCCAATCCCAATCCTTCTCCTTCCCCCCCCCCCCCCCCCCCCCCCCCCCCCCGCACCGACGTTGTAAAGCTCGTTTTGGACATGACAACTTGTACTTCTCATTGTTGCAACAGGTCCACCTGTATCCTTAAACAACTGGTTTTTCCCCATCTCCTCCACAAGTTATACTGACATCAAATATAGTGAAAGCAGGGGTTATACTGTGGGGGAGGGATATACAAAGCAACAAAGAGATAATCTTATAAATGAAGAAATGTTCAACATCCCTAGCCATAAAAGAAATGCAAATCAAAACAACATTGAGATATCACCTCACTCCAGTTAGAACCGTAAAAATCAAGAACTCTAACAACAACAGATGCTGGAGGGGATGTGGACAGAAAGGAACTTTACTTCATTGTTGGTGGGAATGTAAACTTGTTCAACCACTTTGGAAAGCAGTATGGAGGTTCCTCAAAAGACTTCACATAGAAATCCCCTATGACCCAGCAATCCCACTTTTGGGCATTTACCCAAATGAATTCTATTTACTTATATGTTCATATAAATGTGTATATTTCATAAAACACAGAAAATGCATATTTATTTATTTTTGTCTACAAAGTAAAGCAACACTGATAGATAGCAACCATTAAATAAAATTCTAAACCTATTTATGTTATCTGGCATTTGAGCCAGGTAGCAATTAGAGATTGTAGAGCTGGAAATGTGACAGATAAATGCAAATTTATTCGCTAGTATGAATGTATTACATCATACAAATGCCTGTAGAGCAACAATAAAGGGATGCATGATGGAGAAAATGATTTTTGCTATGGTCCAGAGCATAACAGTTGGTCTTTTTCATGCTGGAAATGTGAAAGAGCAAGCACTTTCTACGAATGGGTTTGTTTTCATATTCTAGGGAACAGGTAAAGCTGTAAAACTAATTATCCTTTTTGTATACTCCACTAAATTGTTATTTTCACTGTCTTCATTGTATATGTTGATTTCCTAGGTAAACAAACTTGGAAATGTCAGGGTTCATTATAGTTCCATTGCAAAGATATTCATATTAACCACAAAAAAACATTTACAAATCGCAGCAAGTTGAATTTTCTACATCTATTTTTATTCCTAGGAATCTACATATTTAGTCAATAATCTTAATTTGTAAATAATAGTTCTGCTACAAAAGTATTTTAGTTTCCTGTAAATAGCATGAATTAAGCCAGGACATGCAGAAACTAGCTATTTATTCTTCCTGTGTGGTTAAGAATTCATGTTTCTGAGCTAGAGATGTATTTCATTTCATCACTTCTTTCCAAAGTTTTCATTTCCCTACCCATGGATTCTGCATCTCACCTGCTATGTTTCTATGCAAGAATGTCTCTTCATTTTACATTTGTAACTTTAACCTGTATGAAATTTAGTTTTTGTCTTAAATGTAATAGTTACTTTTAGTATCTGGACAGTTTTGTCAGAAAAAAATATTATTAAATGATCCATCATTTCTCAGCTTACATGAAAAAAATCTAGGTTTAACTAATTATCATATATATTTGATTTGTTTGTTTGAAGACTATTCAATATTCTAAATTCATTTGCCTATTTCTATATCAGTATCTTATTCATTTGATGTATGCATGCTCTGCAATATAGGAAAGTATATCGTGAACCATCTGATTTGCTTGTCTTCTCATATTCATTAGCTATTTAATTTATAATGTAAAGAGAACTCGAGGTGGACAAGAAAAAAAATGGGTAACAAATACAAAATTAATTACAAAAAAGCAAATCTGGATACCAAACATAAACACCATATTCAAATTCTTCAATAGCCAATAGTAGTTAGCTTCATTATCAGTATAATATAATTTGATTCTAATAGCCTGGTAACAACTTCAGAGTTCTAAAATCTATTTCTGGAGAGGAGCTTTTTCACCTTAAGCTTCCTGACAAGGAGTCAAATGTGCATTGTTACAGCCTTTTGGGAAATCTATCTGGTGACATATAAGAGAATTTTTAAAAACCACATTCCTTTCAACCTAGCAAAGCACTCCTGGGAAATGATTCCATACAAGTACATCAACCAATACTTAAAAATATTTTCAGAGTATGTTTATTGGAGCAAGGATCATTGCAGAACACAGACCAAAAAAGCATTTTTAATGCTTGTTAGTGAGGAATGGTTCAATAAAATCATGAAGTCTGCAATTATTTAAAAAATTCTTAAAGTTGATTTAGAAAGATTTCCACAAAGAATTCTTGAATGAATAAAGCAAATGAAAGTATAAGTAACATCTGATTCTGATTCTGTATTAAACAATGACCAAGAAAACCATGCAAAATGATCTTAACAATCAGTGGTGACATTTTGTTTGTTCTGTGTGTGTGTGTGTGTGTGTGTGTGTGTGTGTGTGTGTGTTACCAAGGTTTTAACTCAGGCCCTCACATATGCTAGGCAGGCACTTTCGCTACACCTCCTTTTTTTTTTTTCAATTGTTTTTTACATAGTCTCACTTTTGTTTTTGCCTGGGCTTTCCCACCCTCCTGACACAATCAATGTAGATTGAGATTTTAGATGTGTATCATTACACCCATCCCTTGTTCTGAGATGTTTGAAAATGTAGTTAACTGTGTGTGTAGGTAAGTGATAGATTCTTTTCCATGAATATGCAAAGCCCAGTACTATCAGCCAAAAAAGAAGAAATCAAATCTCTCTTTTTACTGTCATTTATACATAATTATAAAACTAATATTTATTTAGCACACTTTAAAATGTTAGAATCATTACAAATTAAAGTATTTTCAATGTAAAAACTTTAATGTGCCAAAAGTGTTGAAATTATGCTGCCTTCATCTTCTTTGTGTATCTTAAAATATGGAATCAACACTTTTTTATATGCCCTGGAAAACTGTCACATTTTTTTTTCCAAGTTTGGATTAATTCTGGTATTTTATGCATTGCATTTTAAATAATGTGAAATATCTTCAGAAATTCCTTTAAGGTGAAGCTTTTGTCAGCATTACTTCTTCCAGGACATTGCCCTTCTCTCCCTTATCCTCTTTTCTTTCTTTCTTTCTTTCTTTCTTTCTTTCTTTCTTTCTTTCTTTCTTTCTTTCTTTCTTTCTTTCTTTCTTTCTTTCTTTCTTTCTTTCTTTCTCTCTCTTTTCCTCCTCCCTCATCACTAAGTTCCTCTGGCTGAATTACAAGAGTCCTTTGAACAGTGGTACACTGTTTGCATTCAGCTGTTATAATTCCATTCATGATTGATTGGAATTTCACTTCCATTTTTATCACTTTTCATTCCTTGCTGCCTTTTCATTTTTGTGGATCACTCCTCTCTTTGCTGACCCATCTTTACAAAATGTCACTTGAGTTTATCATGCTGAGATGGAGTGCTAACACAACTACAGTACATGTTTTCTGTCTATTTCTGAACCAAATAAAACTGTACAACAACCAGGCACCAATAAAATTTCAAATGAGTGACATGATTAGTCACCAATATTAACATACGTTTGTCATTTGCATGGTGATCTACAGATCAACAAGTTAGCTATAAAGTGGCTGCTTCGTGTAATCATTCACAGCTGATATACATACCATGATAACCAGGTTTAAGCCATGTTGTTTGGGAGTGGTATTATTTACTCAATGATGATAACTGAAATTCAGTTACATGATTATGTAGTAGCATTTTCACTTTTAATTGTAGTCAGAAAACAAAATTTGTCATAACTCAGCAATGATGCGTACTATATTTACATTGTTGTACAACAGATCTATAAAACTTTACCTTTAAAATTGAAAACCTATCTTTGTTAGAAAATATTCATTTTATATGATTATATAAGCATGACAAAACCATCTAGGATTCTTTTTCTTCTTTTTTCTTTTTCTTTTTGCCAGTCCTGGGGAACTCAGGGCCTGAGCACAATCCCTGCACTTCTTTTTGCTCAAGGCTAGCACGCTACCACTTGAACCACAGCACCACTTCCGGCTTTTTCTGTTTTTGTAGTACTGAGAAATCAAACCCAGGGCTTCATGCACGCTAGGCAAGCACTCTACCACCAAGCCACATTCCCAGCCCTTGTGTAGGATTCTTAATAGGTTATAAATATATATTGATAAGGAGAGACTGAATTAGAAAGGGAGAATTAGGCCAAAAAAACCCTATATTATGATAAAAACACATACCATATTGTCACATTTACTTACTTAAGATAACTTTGAATACATTGTATATAAATATGTGAATAAAGATAGTGAATTAAATAGCAAGAATGAAAATAAGCTTATTTTCTCATGTTTCATAATAAAGTCAACTTGTACTGTTGAGCACCAATAAATATCATAATATCCAGTATTATGGAGATAATGTTCAGAACTTGAAAGAGACCCCATTAAATATGACTATCTCTGCTGAATAAAACTAGAAAAAGAGAATGGAATAGTTTTTACCCCCTCACATAGTACTTAATAGTTTTTATCACATAGTGCTTAATTGTTTTTAGTACCACATTTTCTTATTTTTATAATTATTCAAAATAGCAAACAATACATTTTCTCTAGGTGCTCATAACCATATTATATATGACTTAATTAAGTACCACATAGGTCAGTAGCATTCAGCAGTATCATTTTTTGTTTCAAAATATGCATATAATACAATAATTTTCCCATAAGAAGTGAAGTGTGGTAGCAGCATTAATGAGGAGAAAAAAGACATTACATTTAAAATGTCTGTGCTCATTATGCAGACAGTAATACCTAGCACCATAAAATACTAAGATGAATTAAGGTAAGCAGCAGTATAGCAGTAAGAACATTAACCTAAAATTTGGATCCAATTTAAATAGTCGGTGGTCAGCTATAGTATATAATGGAAATACATGTCAGTACTTAAGTAGACCAAAGTACTTAAGCATTCCCAGGTCTATGTAGCCATAATAGAAATATAGATCCTTATTTAAAAGATTTTTCCAGAATATTTTTTTTTTGGGTCCGGTCATGGGGCCTGAACTCTGGGCCTGGACACTGTCCCTCAGCTCTTCAACTCAAGGCTAGCGCTCTACCACTTGAGCCACAGCGCCACTTCCGGCTTTTTTCTTTTTGCTTATGTGGTGCTGAGGAATTGAACCCAGGGCCTCATGCATGCAAGGCAAGCACTCTACCACTGAGCCACCTTCCTAGCCTTTCCAGAATATTTTTGACACTGAGTAATTTAAGTAGAAGTCATGTATTTCTTTTTAAAGTAGTCATATTTAAAATATGGTATTAAATATAATTATGGGCAAATTTCCAAATTTCAGGAAATATGTGAATATGCACAAATATAGCAGGGATAGGTACTGAAATTGGGAGAGTTTAGGAGTAAAAATCAAATCACTTTTCTAAGGTTATCATTTTAAAAATGTATTAGCCTATATTAGTTATGAGAGTTTTATTGTGACATTTCCATACATGCAATGTATTTGTATGAAACTCACCCCCTCTGTCAAATCATTTCAACAAGTTTCATTGTTCTTGTATCCATATTGCAAGTGAACTACTTTGATAATATTCATCCTCATTCACTCATTCACCTGCTCCAATTATCTATCTTCTGGTACAATCCTCCTAATAGAGCTTGTTTATTCTGGTGTTTTTGTTTGTTTGTTTTTTTAGGTTATAGGGCTTGAACTCAGGGCCTGGGATCTGTCACTAAGCTCTTCTGTTCAAAGCTAGCACTCTACCACATTAAGCTGCAACACTACTTCCATTTTTTGAGTAGTTAATTGGAGATAAGAGTCTCATGGAGACTTTTCTGCTTAGGCTGGCTTTGAACCGCAACACTCAGATCTCAGCCTCCTCAGTAGCTAGTATTACAGTTGTGAGCCACTGGTGCCTGGCTCTTTCTTTCATTTTTCAAAAGAATTTATTACTTATACCAAAAGGTTTCACCCTGGCATATTTCAGATATTCTGTATTTTATTTTCATTAGAGTAATACTTTCTATTGCATTTTTTCCTACCCTCCCAAGCCCCTAACCTTTTATAGTTGTTAAGCAATACTTTGTCACCATGTTAAGCATGGTGACATGGTAGCAGCTGTGTTTGTTTTCTTGCTGCTGTTCTTAGATAAATACATTTTGGTATTTTGGTATGAAGCTGGTAAACATCCTGGAGTTTTTATTTGTGCATAAGGTTGTGGTTAGTAATAGACATTCCTCTCCCTAAATTTTGATATTGAAAGATAGCATATTAATGGGAGAGATTAAATTTTGTTTATGAAGAGGAGCAAAAGAGTTGATTATACTGTCTCAATACTAATTTTCAGAATAGCTCATGTAAATGTAGAGAAAGAATAAAATAAATTAGCAAACCACATGTAGAAGAACATCTGTTGTCCAATCTTACACATGATAATTAAAGAAAATGGGCTATTTGTTTGGATCCAGCTATTACTGAATGCATGGGGAACTCCATCTTGCATCTATGATATTGCTTTGACAGAACTATCATAGAGGCTTTATGACTCAGAGAAAGAGAATATTAAAGGGAGGAAGAAAGAGAGGGAGGAAAAAAGGAGAGAGAAGAAAGAAGGAAAAAGAGAAGGAAGAAAAAGAGAAAGGAACGAAGGAGAAAATGGAAGAAGAAAGGAGAGAATCAAATGTATCAAATACTTCGCATGATTTTCTTTTTCATGAAAAACATAATCAACATTTAAAGAGAATCTATGAATTCATTTACATAAGACCCTTTATAACATCCTTTCAGTTATGGCTTATATTTTACAAAGACCCCCCCCATACCCTTACATAAACCTATTGATCATTCAATATGATTTAAACTGTTTTAAATCCTCAGCCTCAAATATCAAAAGCAAAATTAGGCAAAAAAAAATCAAGGTAGTTAAATAGGTAATTTTCAAAATGTTTAGCTGTTAGGCATATTGGCTTCTTTTTTTTTTTTTTTTTTACATTTTCTTTTTTTTATTTTTTTATTTTTTTTTAATTGTATTTTATTTTATTTGGGAACATACTGTACAGAGGGGCTACAATTACATGGGCAGGATAGCATATTGGCTTCTTATATTGGTGACTGGTCAATTCCCCATGTTGTTCTGCCTCTAATGAGAGAAAAAGATTAATTGTCATCTTTTCACCAGTCCTGTTGTCTATCATGAATTCCCTATTCAGCTCTTTCTAGCAATTAAACTTTACTTTTTTCTCTCTAAGGGTGAGAGCTTTTTCCAAATTTTTGATTGACTTTCAATAATGTATGTGCTAAGATGTAACACAAATGCCCACATGTGAAAGAAAAAAGGCTCTAGAATATCATTTAGAAAGTTAAATGAGAGAAATGGAGACATAAAACAGTCTGGATCTCTGATGGAAGATCATTCATGGAGAACCTCTAGAAGAGACCATGCCATGGAATTCTTACAAAAGTTATGTTTGGTGCATTTTTAAATTTCCTATTTTAGCTTTGATCCTCAGAAAATGTTCGGTTATTGTTATAAGCTGTGCAAATGTTGTGAGAATTAAAGGACAGTGAATCCTTACTAACAACTTCCACTTTCTTTACTTAGGAAAAGTATCCAAATCATAAAGTAAAAATCTTTAGATTTTTGTCCTGCCATTTTTCCCCCAGCCTCCTCTAAACCATTACCTAAGTAGATTTCAAAAAAAGTTGGGGAAGGAGTTGTTTAACTATATAGTCCATCTTTACATATGAATTTAAAAATGTATTTTCACCCAAATTAATGATGGAATTCTTTTATGCCCTGAGGACCTCACTAACATTATACTATTGCCAAACCAATGTTAATTAAATGGTTATAGTAACTAATCGTCAACAACTGGATTAGAAAATGACAACTCAAACCTAGTGGTAATTCCATTACTTCTGGTTGGGACTAGTATTCTGCCTTATTTTTATTGGTTAGAGCATTGATGTGATTTGTACTTACGTGTGTGTCAAAGACGTTATACATGACTCTATCTCATTATGAGATAATCAGAGGGTGGAAACTGAACTTGTCTACACCATTTAGAGGTAGGAGCCTCTGAGAAGTGACTAGGATTGGACAGGTCATGAGGGTAAAGTATCCATGATGGAATCCTCATTTGTTTTAAAGGAAGAAGAAAAGAGGCTGGAAGAAATTACATATATATCCTGTTTTTCTCTTGCTACCAGATGCTCTGGGACACCTTGAAACTCTGTCTGCAAGAAGGAAGGTGATCATCAGATAGGAGACCTTGATACATATCCTCCAGAAACTTCTTTTTGATCCTCCTTTCTGGTCCTCTAGAAATTCCTTTGGATAAGGTCATGTACTAAAATAAACCCAGAATCCTGAACAAAAATAATTTTTTTCTAACTCACCCACCCTCTTTCACTGTGTTATGGATAAAAAATGAGATTAATATTAATATTCCAATTTCCTTTGAGAAAATCATCCTAAATTCCATGGGAATTGGATATTGTGGTTATCCCATTATACTACCTGTTTAACTCTGCTTCTCTGCAGAAGGGCTCTTCAACAAACCTGTGCATTTCATTTGCATCTGGCCAATGAAAGCCTTCTCTGAAACTTTACTTGCTTGAATTAGCCAAACAGACTAAGACCCCCTGCAGTAGGAGAGAATAAGAATAACACACAGAAAGAAGAAACATAAAAGATGGATGGATATAAGACGCCAGGGAGAAAGAGAGAAAGAAGGTTCTGGTTGACTTGAATCTCTAGCAGGACCAACATTTTGGGCAGGCAAGCTGTGCAGTCAGATACAATCCTGAACTTAAGGCTTTCACTATTGGTTTAGTATGCTGCCATCTAGAAATCCTAAGTAATTTTTAAACTAAAATCAATTTTTTTTCAAATTTGCAGTCCTGATTACGAGCTACTTTTATTATATGAACTTTCTGAGTATTGTTCTTTATGGTGTGAAAGGAAAAAAAATCTGTACTTTGTTACTTAAGCAAACTAGTTTGGGTTGAGAATTTGTAATGCTCAGTGGAAATGGTTCTGACAAATATACCTCCAATCTCTGCTTTCTATCCATCCTCAGGTTGTGATACTATCAACCCTTGATTATCTGTGAAGGATAAATTATTCACTTATGAATGATTTATGAAACAGTTTTAACACTAAATACTATTTCCCTGCCATCTGTCATGCTTTAAGCTAACTTCACTACATCAATTAGCTAGTCCATGGAATAAAAATTAATGTTAACAACATCATAAAAAATAGACTTCATATTATATATTTAAATATAATACAAAAGAAACATAAATATTTAAAATGAAGTACATATTTAAAGATTTAATGTTTGTTATATGTACACACAGACTCCCATACCTTTATATCTATATAGACACATATATGATATAGGACAAAGCTATCCATCATGCATTAATATGCAGTAGGAAAAATGCTAGCATGTTTTTAGAATAATTTCTAACCCTGGTGCTGGTGGCTCACCCCTGCAATCTTAGCTACTCAGGAGGCTGAGATCTGAGGATCACAATTCAAAGCCAGTCTAGGCAGGAAAGTCAATGAGACTCTCATCTCCAATTAACCACCAGAAAACTGGAAGTGGCACTGTGGCTCCAAGTGGTAGTGCACTAGCCTTGAGTGAGAATGCTCAAGGACAGCACCCACTCCCAATTCAACACCCTCTCCCCCATCACCACTACCACTAACAACAAAAAGAATAATTTCTAGCTCTTTAATTGTTTGACATGCAACTCATTAGTATAAGAAATTCTCTCTTTGGAACATAAAAAGGGTCATTGATATAGAAACTCTGAAAATTGTCACATTTTTTATATTTGAATATTTTGTAAGTAAATGAAAACATTATTTTGCCATTCTATTCAAGCATACTTCAACTACATCTGAAATTCATTTTGTGGTACTGCTAATCATGGACTAGTCAACCTACAGAGAAGTAGAGAAAGATTATCTATGATATACGGAAACCTTTGAAGGTATCAGTTGCTGATGTATTAGGACAAAATTCAAAGACAGCAATATTCCCAGCTAAAGACTGAAGGCTAAAAGAGGACACGGTCAAGATGCCTAGTGTCATATGTTTTAACAGATGAAAAAGTGTGTGCTTCAAATTCTGAAATATTAGAATGAAGTCCTATGTTCTGAAACTCAAACTAGAAACACTTTAAGAATCATCATTTGGGAAAATTTCTTAAGAATAGAGGACAGGGACATTATTAAAAGGCATATTAAGACTTAATATAGATTTGAAGAAAGAGTAGCACATGTTTGCACAACTTGTACAGTTATTTTTATAAACAAACTAACTGGAGGAGTCAGCATGGTGGTACACACTTGTAATCCCAGTACTAGGGACGCTAAAGCAAGAGGCTGATGCCAACCTGGGCTACACAATTAGAACTTGGCTCAAAAAAAAACCCTGGGTGCTAGACTCTGTCGTAGACCTAATTGGTGTATCTTCCTAAATTACATATTTTGAAGCCTAATCTCTAATTGAGTGTTTGGAGCTGGACAGTCAGGAAGTAATTGAGACCTGAAAGTGAGCCCTCATGAATGGGATTGCTGCCCTTATGAACCAGATCTTGGTGGCCTCTGGGATCTCTGCATGCAGGATAATGCAAGAAGATAGCTATCTGTGAGCCCAGAAGCACACCTTCACTAGCTACTGAATGTGCCAGCATAGTGTTTTCTTGCTCAAATCCACATCTCAGGGAATGGACAAGGTACAACTTTTCCTGGTCATCGTGTAAGTGAAGAGAAGATGTATTATTTTGTTTACAATAGTTTGTTCCCTCCTGTTAGTAGGAAATGGAAATTAGATTTAGGGAATCGAATCATATAACCAGGAAAGGTGAGAAATAGAGTTGTAGAAATGGCAAGACCTTAAAAACGAATTCAGGATTTAGTAACCATCCAAAGGACACAACAGATGGTTTGTTTAGAGGTGCACAAATATAATAGGGAGAGGTCAGATGAATTTCTGTAGCAATTGCAAAAGATCTGCGTGATAGTTTTGAGGAATAAAGAAGAGAAACCATATGGTGGGAAGATAATTATGCTCAAGCATTTGCCTTTAAGAAAAGAAAAATCTTAGAAACTAATTCATGAAGACATAACCTAAAGGTAAAGGAAAAGATTTATTTGAAAAGTGAAGAAAGAGAGATGGCAAGATAGGCCTCAACTGCAGAATTTTGGTGAGATTTTACAGTACAATTAAAGCAAAGAACATGAAGAAAGATTTTTTTTTGTAATTTAAGCTGTATATAATCATGAACCACATTTCCTGATGACAGAAATAGTAGAATAGTACAAAATGGACATAGTTACCTACAAAATCATTTACAAAATCATTTACAAAAGTTAAGCAGAAATATTTTGATATGAAAGTAGAGTGAATTCTCATTATTAAAATGCATATATCATCTTTATGTCCAGAAAGATAATATAAATATTTTTCTTAAAGTGCAGATGACTGTGCCCAAATTGTGGATGACAAAGAATTCTAAAAGCTTGTTAAATTCAAATATCCCTCTCTTCCCTGAGCAAGAAGTTATCTTTAGTTGTTTGTTTTTTTGAGGTCAACAGAAGTAGAGAGTCGTGGATGTCAGGCAAAGGTTTCTCAGCTGCCAGTTTTCTATTGATGCAGTATTGCCTTATGATTTATTGACAGTTTCTCCAGATATGTTGAAATATTATGAAGGTAAAAATAGCTGTATTTTAAATTCAAGATGCTTCACACCTGTAATCCCAGCCAACCACAGGCTAAAGCAGGAGGACTGTAAGATTGAGACCAGGCTTGGATGGATAGCAAGACTCTGTCTGAAAAACTAAAAACAAAATATAAAACAAAACACATCACACGCCAACTCATCCCACAACCATACAAGTAAAGAACCTCCCAAACAACAACAACAACAACAACAACAAATAATAGAACAAAGCAAACCAAAAAATGAACCTGAGGAATGACACAGATAATAAGAAGCCCTTCAGAGAAGGCACTGTGGCTGCTGCCTGCAGTATTCATTGGGGAAATCAAAGTGCAGCCTGAGAAAGCAAAGGCTGCTTAAATTATCAGGGCACAGGGGGAGGGAATGGTTTGAGGAAAGGTAATGGTGTGGAGAGAATGAATCTGAGTTTTACCATTAATGGAGTATTGACAGGATTTGGAGATAGGGTATGACAAGAAGCAGATTCTGCTTAAGTAACTGGGGGGGGCGGTTTCTGTTGTTATTCAGTAAGGAGGGGGAGCTTCCTAGGTGATTTGCTTTTTGGGAGCTTACTTTTTTATGTATTGGATTTTAGATGTCTAAGAAGTGTTTCAATTTTCTCTCCTTTCTAATTCTGTCAAATTCTGAAAATAAACAAAAACTAACCTTCTTTTCATTTTGTGCTGCTTTAATTGGTTTAACTCTCAGTGATATGGCCTGGCTAAGAAATTGCTCCCAAAGGCTCACCTGTTGAAGACTTGGTCCTCAAATGATGGTGCCACTGCGGGCTGGTCACAAGTGTTCTAATTTCATCCAGAATATATTAACCCATTGATGAGTTAGTAGCTGAATGGGTTAGAAGGAGACAGGGTCTACTTGGAAGGAATAGTTCACTAGAGGGTGCTGTTCCTGCCCTAGCTCTTTTTCCACTTCCTGGCTACCATGAGGTAAGCAGCCTCCTCTGCTACCTGCTCCAGCTGCCATGATGTTTTGACTCACCATAGGCCCATAGTCATGGAGCTACCAGTTGGCCATAGACTCAAAGCTCTGAAGTCATGAACCAAAAGAAATCCTTTCTCTTTTAAGTCACTTTTCTCAGTTTGATGCAACAATAGAAAAGTAATATACAGAGGCTGCCTACCTCATTCCTTTTTTCCCCAGATTTTAGGGTAGTACTTTCTGTTCTCCTGAACCATCTTGAAACAGGTGTGATTTGTCAAAATGAGGGACAAGTCAAGGAATACTTTCAGGATTTTTATCTAGGTACTAAGTGACATTAAGGTCTGGGAATGAGGACTTGACAGTATAAAATTGTCTGAGGACTTGTAACTATAGTGTCAGGACAACATAAAAATCTCAGGAAATTGTAAATCAGATAGCTCAGGGAAAAGGTAAGGTGCTGACTATTGCAACAAATTACACATTACATTTTCATGACCCAAATATGAACACCCATGTGTTAATCTTAGCCAATTGAGAAAATAACATAATCTATTGTATCAAAGACTATAACACAAACAAAAGAATGCACACAAATGGACAGTTTAAGGAGTAACCTCAGGAAAAACAGGTTTAAATATCTGTAATCTTATGCCATGTCCATACATAGTAATTCTCTTGAAAATGAAAAAGAAAATCATGTAATAAAAATGAAATGAAATAGAGATACAAATGGAATAAAAGGACAACTTGAAAGTTTCTGTAGTTTATTTTACCCTTATTTTTAGCTTTGAGTGACATAGTTATTATTTGCTATTGTCAGGCAAATTATTTTCCAACTGACTCAACAAATTATATTTAGGCTTTAGTAATTGTGCTTTAATATGAAGGAATTAAATCATAATCTCACAATAGTCTTAATAATTACCTAATTCATTTTTTTCTATTATTTCACATACTGGGAATGCAGTTTGGTTCTGACATCTAACACTTTTAACTAAATCTTAGTTAAATGTCTTACTCTAATAGGAATATTTCTGTTCTCTTTTAAATGGCTCTATCATCTACAAACATGGGCAGATTAATTTTCTAATCAGAACATTCTGGGAAACTATTAAGCATGACATTAAACTGTGTTCTACTAATTATATTCCCTATGAAAAATTTCTATCTGAACTTACAACATGAGACCCTAGAGAAAACTTATCGGAGCACAAATTGTTTAATTCTATTTTAAGAAGAATCATATATCCATATAATAATTTTGATTTCAGATGTACCTCAAAACAACTCTGTTTTTCACACCAGTTGATTAAAATGTTAAGATCTTCTTGACCTTGTTAAACATATTATTTTTTAAATTAAACATGTTAAATTATATGTGGGTGTGGCAAAGCCAAGTCATTTGTTCCACTATGGAAATTAGTATTCCTTCTGGTTGGGAATACCAGTCACATTAATGAAAGAGAAATAAGAAAACAAAAGTAATTGTGATACACATACAGTAAAAGCACATTCTTTTAGCAGGGATCAGAAATCATTTTCTATCAATGGTCATGTAGCCAATATTTTAGTCAGTAAGAGCTCTTTTATAACTACCTCACTCTCATAGACAAAATTCACTTCTAGACAATGTATCAGAAAATGGGTGTAGTTGATTCCCAGTTATATTATCTTCATACACACACACAAAAACAAAACACAAAAAACCCAAACCTCCTGGCAGCTGGGTGCCACTACAGGCTCAATCGTGCTAAGCTTGTGAAACCTTGACAGAGGTAAACACATAATATGTCAATGATCATTCTGTCCATATGATTTACAAAAACTTGTAAAACAGAACATTATTAACCATGGAAACCCTGCACATGAGAGTATGTGAGACATCAATTCAAATCAAGTGACACTTATCTTTTGACAATGAGGTTCTAAAATGAAGGTGTCACAAGCTAGAGGATTAATGTACAATGAGGTATACTTCCTTGTCTATATTTTATACATATGTATATTACATATAAATGCACAGGAATATCTGCATATATATTTCAGCTTATTGTTTATATATTTTTTGCAAATTGACCTCTTCTTCTTCTTCTTCTTCTTCTTCTTCTTCTTCTTCTTCTTCTTCTTCTTCTTCTTCTTCTTCTTCTTCTTCTTCTTCCTCCTCCTCTTCCTCCTCCTCCTCCTTCTCCTCCTCCTCCTCCTCCTCCTCCTCCTCCTCCTCCTCCTCCTCCTCCTCCTCCTCCTCCTCCTCCTCCTCCTCCTCCTCCTCCTCCTCCTCCTCCTCCTTCTTTTAATTTTTTGCTTTTATTTTTTGCCAGTACTAGAGTTTGAAATCAGAGGCTCATGCTCACTTGGCTCTCCTATTTGAGCCACATCTCCAGCATGGCTTTTTTGCTGGCTATTTTGGAGTTAGAGTCCCAAGAATTTTTCTTTCAGAGCTGGCCTCAAACCTTTATTCTTTGCATCACAGCCTCCTGAGTAGATAGGATAATAGTTGTGAGCTATGGCCATCTGCCCAGTATACAAATATTATTTATCTACTACTTGTCTCTGAAATACAGTGGAGGAGTCTATTGCCCAACAAACACCCATGTTACTTTGTCCTCTGCTTGACTGTGAGTTAGTTCACTCATTTTAACTAAATATGAAGAATATGTTTTTAAGAGCTTCTCCACAGAGTTCAATGAAATTGCTCAGGGTGATAGGTACAAGTCCATATCCCTTTACCTTTACTAAGGTTACCAGACTGTAATCCAAAGTGGCTGAGCTGGTTTTACCTGCTACCGTTTTTTTTTTTTTGCAGGAATTCATGTATCCCCACCTTAGCCAATGCTCCATGGCAAGGGACTTTGTAATGTCTATTTAGTAATAATATCAATTTAGATATTATCTATTTAGTCAATTTACTAAAAGCAAACCAGTCCTCTTTCTTTCTTTCTTTCTTTCTTTCTTTCTTTCTTTCTTTCTTTCTTTCTTTCTTTCTTTCTTTCTTTCTTTCTTTCTTTCTTTCTTTCTTTCTTTCTTTCTTTCTTTCTTTCTTTCTTTCTTTCTTTCTTTCTGTGGGGATGCTGAGTCTAACCGGCGCCATCTTGGCCATGTGGTGGATAGGGAATTAGGTTTAACTGGTGCCATCTTGTCTTTATGGTGGAGGAAGGGGAAGTCCCACCTCCCAGGTGATGGGTGTGCCTGACCTCTTCGACATAAAGATGTGGACTTAGAGGACAGGTTACTGGACCTGTCAGTCCTGTGCCTTGAACTTGGAAGAATCTTGAGTTTCCCGTGACCTTGCCCCCATCCATGACAGTATTTAGGTGCAGACAAATTCAGGCTCCATTACATCATGCTTCTGTCTCTCGTGTCTCCTGTCCACTTCAACTCTCCATTGGAGTTGATATCTGGTTTGTTGGTATTGTTTTACTGTTCTTTCTGTAAGGTCCAACCTGAGAAGGTGGGACAAACTCCTCCCTCCTTTTGGTTAAGTCTCTGCTAAGTACCTGTATCACCTAGGTAACTGGCATACATGGAGGCAGTCACCCCCCTCTCTTCCTGGGGCTCATGCTGGGCTGCCCCCCTCACACCTCCCATCAGACTATGGGAGATACCCAGGCCCTGAGGTTACATCCACATCCAGTATGGCCACACCTCCCTGCCACCTGACCAAACCTGGCCGTACCTTAGTCCCACTCCCTTCCCTACTTAAACCCATACAGATATCATTTGCATCTTTCAGTGATGTGCTCTCCACCATGCATGCAGCAGTTTGGTAATAAAATAAACTTCTCTTCCTGCTTCAATACCATGTGGTGTTCACTTCATCAGCTACCTAATTAAACCGACCTATTTAATTTACCTTACATATAGTGCCCAAAGGGGTAAGCTGATGGCTGCCTGGGTTTAAATAGGGAAAGGCAGGGGAGAAAGTTCAACCATGTGTGACCAGGTGTGTGTGGGGTGTGGCCACACTGGATGAGGATGTGACCACAGTGCCTGGATCCTCCCATGGTCCAATGGGAGGCAAGAGTGGGGTGGCCCAGGACGTGACTTGGGAGGACAGGGAGGTGACTGCCTCTAGGCGTGCCAGTTACCTAGGTGATAGAAGTACTGGGCTGAAACTTTGCCAAGATGAGGGAGGAGTCTTCCCTACCTTTCCAAGGTGGATCTTACACTTTCTTTCCTCTCTTACTTTCATGGCTCAGTTTTCTAACAATGTTAAGTGTATTCAAGGAGCTGCAGGTCTTTGAGACAGGAGTCCACCTGCAAAGGCTGGCTCTCCAATAATGACTCTCAATTTGACCTCTCAAAGTATGGCTTCTCTGTTTTCTTGTTACTGAGATAACTTAACATTTTGCCATCGATTGGGGATGATCAATTCCTTCCTTTAAGTATCCTCAGAATCCTGAATGAATCCTCATGAGGTTGCTTTGGGTAATTGATATGTTAATCACGGGCATTCCAGTTTTCCAAGCTTTATCAGGCTTGCCTTTGACACCCACAGCTAGGTAAGAGCCTGGCACTCAAAGCCTAGTCATGCTTTCTTAATGGACAGCATCTTACAAAATCCAACTCATTATGTGACCATGATGAAATGAGACAAAACATGACCACTTCCTAATTTCATGTCATCAAACAAAAAACAAGTCAATTTGCAAATAATAAAATACTAATGTTAAATAAACTCATGGAAAGCCATCATGGTCTGTTTAGTTTTGGACAGATCACTCCAAACTACGATGGACTCACTCATGCTTAGCTTTATATAGTTAGCTTTTATTCTGACATGGACCCCAATATTGGGGTCTGTGATCAAAGGAACGAGACTGAAACAAAGCGAAAGTCAGGCAAAGCTGTATTTCATGCCAAGCATCTAGAAACAGACTGATTGGTCAGGGTCGCCTTGGCAGAGAGCAAACCCAGCCCAGTTAACATGGGCTAACTTTTATGGGGAAGAGGCCATATGGTTTAGGCTGGTCACATGCAGGTGACCAATGAGGTTACAACTTACCCTAAGCAGTTGTTTAAACTAGCCTACCACTTTGGTCAGTTTTGGTGCCTGGGTTTGGTGGGGAAGAGGGAGGTGGGGTTTGCATTCCTTGATAGGGGTCTGTTACATATGTGCTCCTTACTGATGTGTCCACCTAGCCTCTAGGCTCTATTATCAGAGACTTGCAATCTACATCTTTCCTAAACTTGTAAACAACAAGATGGATTTAAACCAGGGTGGAGTCACATAGGCTCACTGGGTCCTAACATTAAGATTGGGTCCCAACAGACTAGTTTCTAAAAATACCAGAAGTTTCATACCAACTAATCAGAAAGGAACCACATTCCTTGAGCAAGCCTGAAAGTTCCCTCTGTTTTAACCCTACGGGGAAAGAAGCTTTGAGATGACCAATCTACTGTTCACTCTTTTGCCTTCCTCAGCATCTTTGTTGTTGATAAAGCCAAACTCCTTTGCTCAGTTCATCTGGATGCTCGTAGTAAATTGTAGAATGTAGTGTTGCTGTTATGTCCATAAGATCTTTACACAAAATTTGCTGTAATTTTGTTTTTTTCCACCTCAGATTCCTCCATCCTACATAGGAATGATTCCTGAGTTATTGATGACAACTTTAGCCTTGTTCTTTGAGCTGTCATGCTCTTATATAAGATTGATAAAATACACAATTACTGAACTGTCCCCACTACTTAGTAAATCTGACTTGTTTCAACTATAAGTATTGATTGCTCTATGACTGGAAGATACTTGGGTGGAAGGGCTTCATATATGATGTCTCATAAAGCGTAAAAGTACCGTTTTTGGTAGATATTATAATTTTAATTCACCTTTTGCAAAGAGAAGCAAAAAAAGGTAAAGATCATGTCCAACATTGCATAGCTTGTCAGTGGAAGGATAAACATACCATGGTCTGTCATGAAACAGAATAAGTACTGCTAGCTTGCCTAACCTTGTTGAACTCTTAGACAGTACCCTAAAGATCAGGTGCTCTTTGAAGACAGAAACTGGTACAGAGAATCTGTAAAAAACAATCACTAAAAACAAAACAAAAAAGCCCTCCAAAACTATCAAAACCAAAAAAGCCGTAGCATGATTTACTTGGAACTAGGGCCCATCTTTCTAAACTTCTGTGATAATCTCCCTCAAGAACTTCTAGTTGTTTCTTGTACCAAAATCAATAGTGTGTCTTTACCAGAATCTTGGCTTATGTCACCTTCATACTGTCAGAAGATGGATAATTTAAGGAAATAGGTAAAAGAAAAAGTAGAAAAGTAGAAAATGAACACTGATGTTGGAGAAAACTATATTAGTTTATTGCTTGGCCTTTGGCATATATGCAACAAGTTTTGCAGCATTTGGTTTGTTCATTATAGGCCTATGAAGCTACGTCAGGTCCGTGTTCTTGACCCTTCTTGGCCTTGTTTTGCATAGAATGCCTTTTATTGGATTGGCCTGCCACTCTCTTGCCCTGTATTCTGCCTTTTGCCTTTCCAGATCTTCTGCTTCAGATTTACTCTGTAAAATGAACAAACAAAGAAATTGCAAGAACATTTACAATACTGTGTTATTTGCTGGAATATTCATAAACCACATTCAACTGTGAGATCTTTAAGGTATGGTTTAGTCAGGTTGATTTTTTTGGGGACCCTTCTACTATGTCAGAGCAAATACTCAGCACTGAAACACTTTGCAGGCATTAACTCAGTATAATTAATTAATTAATTAAATTTTACTAAGTAGTTGTACAAAGGGGCTTCGATTCCATAAAGTCAGACTTTGAGTACAATGCATTTTGAACCATGTCATCACCTCCAGCATTCTCCCCCATCTTTCCCATCCCATACCTAACCTGAAGTTATATAACTCAAGTTTTACATAATGTACACTGAATGACTGGAATTGCTCACCCTTCCTCCTTCTGTATGTCCTGCCTCCTCCCAACCTTCCCTGCCAGCAACATGTTTCAGCTTCTGGGTAAGTAACTAAGTCTTTAGCACTCTGTAAAAAACAGTAACATCCTTTCTAAGCATTCTGTCCACTGGGTGTTATTTTCTCTTCTGCTGCTGCTGTAAGCATGAATATACTTTTCCTAGTGGCAATCAAATCCTAGCTTCCAACTAGACACCAGCAAGAGCGTTAATGAATAATTTTACGTTGCAGCACAGCTGGCACACTGGATTTTTCCTCCTACATTAAACACTTTTTTTTTCCTGGTTTGGTACTTAGGATTGAACTCAGGGCCTGGAAGCTGTCTCTGAGATGGTTTGCTCAAGGCTAGTACTCTACCATTTGAGCTCCATCTCTACTTCTGATTTTTTGATGCTTAATTGGAAATAATCTCACCAATTTTCCAACCCAGGCTTGCTTCAAACCTCAAATCTCAGCCTCCTGAGTAGCTAAGATTACAGGCACGAACCACGGACTCCCAGATCCATATTCAAGTTTGCATTCATTTTTTTTTTTTTTTCCTTTTTTGCCAGTTCTGGAGCTTGAACTCAGAGCCTGGGCACTGTCCCTGAGCTTTTGGGCAAAACTAGCACTCATCACTTGAGCCATGGCATCACTTCCTGCTTTTTCTGTTTACGTGGTACTGAGGAATTGAACCCAGGGCCTCATGCATGCTAGGCAAGCATTCTACCAAGCCACTGCCCTTGAGTTTTAAGAAAAATGTTTCTCTGAAGTCCAAACGCACCCAGGGAGTTGACTTTCATTTTAGTTCTCCCAACTTGACTTCTCTCTGCGACCTTAAGACGAGAAGCTAGGACAGCCTGAAGGGTGGAATAGCAGAGAATAGGCAGGCAGGACAGCCAATTGTATTCGAACTCTTCCGGAAGGGGCGGTGCCCTGTCGGGGAATTGACCCTCTGAAGCCCGTGATTGGCCAATCCAGGGCTGAGCTCAGTGGCGGGAGATTTTGGATGTGTTGGCCCGGGACTCTGCCGCAGCGGTTGTGGGCTAGGCAGGTCTGACCACCTGGGTCGCGGGGCGGAAAGCGAACCCTCCGGGACCCTCGGGCGCCCGGATCGCGTGAGCTGAGCCTTCTCTCCGCGCCACGAAGGATGGAGCGACGCCGGCCGCGGATGCAGCCCCCTGCCTCCGGCGCGCCCGCGGCGGCCCCGCACCCCTCCTCCGCCTCGCTGCGCGGCTGCCGGGACGGCCGGACTCCGCGCAGAAAGGGCCCCCAGCACCCTGCCGGCCCCGAGGAGCCCGGGGAGAAGCGCCCCAAGTTCGTAAGTGTCGTCCGAACCGGGGGCCGGGCTGGTCCGGGTCTCGGGTGGGACCCGGGATCTGGGAGGAGGGGATGTGGGTGTGTCCTTCCACCCAGCATTTGCCCACATTTTGTGCTGTTCATCCTGAGTCTCCGGTCCCCACCGGGCCACCGGGCCAGGGTCCGGTTCTGTCTTCTGACAAAGGCAACTGGGTTTTGTGCCGACCCCTGCGCGCGCACGTTTGCTTATTTGCTCACTTATGACTGGCTTTCTCCCAAACGAGCCACGCCCCCAGTCCAGCTTTTTGCTGATTGTTTTTTGCGACCTCCTTTTCTGCCCGGTCTGGCTCTGAACCTGGATACTCCAGCTCTCAGTCTCCTGAGTATTTGGGATTATAGGCTGTAAGCAAGGCTTTCTGCTGCATATTTTAACCCAGTAAGGAAGTTTTAAGATAGATACATTTTTTTTTTCCTTCCTTCCAGTTGTAACAGCTCATTTTGAAACTTGGCAGGCTGGTAGTCACTGCTAAAGAATGTTTTGTTTAGTTTGGAAAGAAGTGCAAGTATTTCAAACTTGAAACTTCGTTACTCAGGTTCAGTTTGCTTATTTCCATTAACACTCAACGGTATGTATTGACTATACTACATCTTAGTTTGTTTTTAAATGATATCAGCTAGTTAAAGAAGAGAGTGATGGTTGTTTCATTTTGTGTGTAAGTAAATTATATATGAGTTGCAGTTTTGATATGAATCCTACAAAGTTGAAATTTTAGTACTGACCCTTCCATTATAATTATACTTAGTATGGAAAACCAGTTTTTGTTTTTTATTTTTTAAGGCCATAGTATAGCATTCGCTGCTGTTGTGGACAAGTGAACTTGAATAATGGAAGTTATGACTCACAAATTAAGGAAATAATTGCTTGTGAACCAATTGCTAAGTATCAAATATTGAAAATGAGGGATAGTATGGATTAATTATGCTAAATTAAGCATCAAAATGGAGACATTTTGTAGAATTGTTGTCTATACTTGATCATTGTTATTTTGAGTGGTTTGAAGAATGAACATGAGAAAGTTAATTTAGCAATGAAAAATGCTGTTAATATGAGAAGAATTCAGTGGTTTGAGGACTTTTCTTCCTTTTATAGCCTACTTTTGGGCATATCAATCTCATTTTTTAAATTAATTAATTAATTAATTTTTAACTGTAATGGTTCAGAGTAGATGTATGATTTTCTGTTACTACTGACAAGGAGACTCAAAAAAGAAAAGACTTAAATGTTGGCCATAGCATGTCATTTCTTTCCTTCTTTCTTTTTTTCTTTTTCCTTCCCTCCTTCCTTCCCTCCTTCCTTCCTTCCTTCCTTCCTTCTTTCTTTCTTTTCTTTCTCTTTCTGTACAGGTCACTTTAGTAACATGTACATTTTAATAATAATGATTCTTACATATTCCATGAACACAGAATTTCTCCATTTTTTAAATACCTTCTTTAATTTCTTCAGTTTTCCCTGTTGGTCATTCACAGTCTTTTTTTTTTTTTATTGTAAAGGTGATGTACAAAGGGTTTACAGTTACATAAATAAGGTAATGAGTGCATTTCTTTTCAAGCAGTTTTCTCCCATTTTCCCTCCCTCCCTACTCTCCTCTTCCCCAAGTTTAAAATTCATTTGCAATGTAGTGTTTAGTGAGTGTTGCTATTGCATTGGTTCACCCTTTGTCCCCTTCCCTTCCTCAAGTCAGATAAACTTATATACAAGACAAAGAGTTCCGAAATCAGAAACAGTGACCACAGGGAATAAACCAGAAGACGAAAAAAAAAGACAAAAAAAAAAAAAAAACAACTCCCCCCCACACAAAAACACAAAAACACCAAACCACACACACACAAAAACACCAAACCTGCAAACAGTACACTAAAAAAAGGAAAAAAAAAACCATACACACACACACACACACACACACACACACACACACGCCCATGCACACGCACACACACGCCCATGCACACGCACACACACACACACGCCCATGCACACGCACACGCACACACACACACTCAGTCATACACACACAAAACCTCTTGTTTCTGTATCATGGAGATCATTTATTAGCATCATTTTATATGGTTATATGTATATAGCTATTGAGCCATTGTGATCCTCTGCTAGGACTATCCTAGACATATACTAATTATTACAAAGGAGGAAAACCATGGAGCCTATATTTCTTTGGGTCTGGCTTACTTCACTTAATATAATTTTTTCCAAGTCTTTCCATTTCCTTACGAATGGGGCCATGTCATTCTGTCTGATAGAAGCTTAGAATTCCATTGTATATATATGCACCACATTTTCGTGACCATTCATCTACTGAAAAGCATCTGGGTTGGTTCTATATCTTAGCTATGGAGAATAATGCTGCGATAAACATAGTTGTGCTGGTAGATTTAGTGTGGCCTTGTTTGTGATCATTTGGGCAAATGCCCAGTAATGGGATTGCTGGATCATAGTGGAGATCTATGTTTAGTCTTTTGAGGAACCTCCATACTGCTTTCCAGAGTGGTTGATCTAGTTTCCATTCCCACCAGCAGTTTCTCTTTTGGCCATATCCCCACCAGTATCTATTATTATTTGTTTTCTTGATAATGGCCATTCTAACTGGGGTGAGGTGGAATCAATGTAGTTTTGATTTGCATTTCTTTTATGGCCAGAGATGTTGGGCATTTCTACATGTCTCCATTGGCTATTCTTATTTCCTCTCCAGAGAAGTCTCTTTTTAATTCTTTAGCCCACTTATTAATGGGCTGGTTGTTCCTTTGAGGATTTCCTTGTGGGGAGTTTAATTTTTTTCACTCTAAGTATATTTTAGGTATATAGCCTTATGTCTGTTGGAAATCTTCTCTTATTCTGTGGGCTTTTGTCCTTTGCCATGCAGAGGCTTGGCAGTTTAATGCAATCCAGACTTTCTTTGATTTGTTGTGTTTCTGGATCTTTACTTATGAAACTTAGACCTGTGCCAAGGAGCCCTAGTGTTTCCCCTATCCCTTCCTGTGATATTTTCAGGGGATCTGATCTTACATTGAGCTCTTTGATCCATTTGGAATTGATTCTGGTGCAGAGTGATTTGTAAGGATCTAGCTTCAGTTTTCTGCATGTGTATAGCCAGTTCTGCCAGTGCCATTTGTTGAAGAGACTTTTCTTTCACCCCAATTTTTGGCTCCCTTATCAAAGATTAAGTGGCCATTGGTCATTTCTGGGTCTTCTATTCCATTGGCCCTCAGGCCTGTTCATATGCCAGTACCAATATGTTTTTATAACTGTGGCTTTATAATAGAGTTTGAAGTTTTTTGAAGTTTGGTATTGATCCCTCCAGCACTGTTTTTCCTGCTAAGAATTGTTTTTGCTATTTAGGGTCTTCTGTTATTCCATATGAAATTCTGGATTGCTTCTTCTATTTCATTAAAGAATGATGTTGGAATATTGATGGATATTGCATTGAATTTGTAGATAGCTTTTGAGCATGACATTTCTTAAAAGGAATGTAACGATGAAATGATGCCTCTAAGACAATAATGTAAGCTCTATAAGGAATACGCACATCTAAAGTGCTGTGCTTGTAGGTGGGGTTTGTTTTGAATCATGACTATAGTTAATTTAGAAGTAGTTTAGACTTATAGTGATATCTAAAATTAATGTAGGTTACGTCTATAATGTTGCTTACTTTGTAATTTTCTTTAGGTCTGTCTTCCAATTCATCCATTCTGTCATTATCCATGTCTTACTAATATGTTGTATATGTATATGTATATGTATATGTATATGTATATGTATAAGTTTTGGGTACTTGAGTTTAGTAATTTTACTTTGTTAATTTCCAGTTGCATTATTTAAGATCTGCTGGATATTTTGACAGTATTTTGTTTCTTGTTAATTTACCTGCTTAGACTTTTCCTATTTAACTGCTTTTGACAGTTCTGGTGTATTCAGACTTTGTACTGTTCTCATTAGCTTGACTTCATGGTGGCTTGCCCTCTGCTTGCTTGTTGATCTTTGTAAGCATTCTATGTGGGCAGGGGAGGAGCTGGTAATTCTGCTGTTTGACTCTGGGCAGGGTACTGTGTTTGCTGGGCAGTTCTCTACTATTTGAGTCACAGCTGCAGTCCTCCTTTTTCTTTTGTTTTGGTTATTTTTCAGGTAGGGTCAGGTCTTTGTCAGGGGCCAGATTCAGACTATGATCCTCCTATCTACAGCTTCTGTTGTAGCTGGAATCACAGGCATCTATCCCCATGTCTCACCTACTTGCCGCAGTGCAGGGTCTCTAGAACTTTTTTTTTTTTAAATTTTATTTTATTGTAAAGATGCTGTACAGAGGGGTTACAGTTACATGAGTAAGATCATGAGTACATTTCTTGTAGAACATTGTTACCCCCTCCTTTGTTTTTCTCTTACTACCCCCCACCCAAGTTGCAAAGTTCATTTCCAACACAGTGTCTTGTGAGTAACATTATTGCAATGGTCATCCTGTGTAAAAAACATGGAACACTTCACAAATTTGCTCTGCATCCTTGCACAGGGGCCATGCTAATCTTCTCTGTATCATTCCAATTTTAGTATATGTGCTGCCAAAGCAAGTACTGCAGAACTGTTTATATTTCTTGGGCTCCAAACTTTGATCCTCTCAATCTCTGTGTCTTGAGTAGGTGGAATTACAGGGTTGAGCCACTGCCCTGGGCCTTTGAGATGAGATTCTTGGGACAGGCTGGAATTTTAGGCTTGGTTTTACCAATCTGTTTCTGGCCTAAGGCCAGAAACCATTTCAATCTACAGGCTGCTTTCTTTTTTTTTGTCGGTCATGGGGCTTGAACTCTGGGCCTAGGCGCTGTCCCTTAGCTCTTCAGCTCAAGGCGAGCGCGCTACCATTTGAGCTACAGTGCCACTTCCGGTTTTCTAGTGGTTTATTGGAGATAGGAGTCTCACGGTCTTTCCTGCCCGGGCTGGCTTTGAACCGCGATTCAAAGATCTCAGCCTCCTGAGTAGCTAGGATTACAGGCGTGAGCCACCGGTGCCAGGCTACAGGTTGCTTTCTAAACGGCTTTTCCCCATGTACCTATTTCTTACTGCTCCTGGTATTCTACCCCAGAAACTCTCATTTGAGGGAAAGATGGTAATCTTTGAGACAATCACAGATTCTAGCAGTGCCTGAAGTAGTGATAGTTTTGTAGTTCATCTGCTATCTTATGTCTAGTCAGTTCTTGGCCCTTTCTGAATCCAGATGAAGTGATATTAGCATGACTTCTTCTGTTCACTCAGTGTGATCTTAGAATTGCTTTATTATTATTTTTTAGATCTTAGAATGGCAGTGTGACAAGGATGGGAATAATTAGTTCAGTATTCTGTATTCATTATTCTGCATACATCTCCAAAGCTGCCAACTGGTACTAGGACTGTGATAAACTGGTCACTTTACTCCTGTATCAGCTTAAGAAAACAAGAACTCTCTTCCCCACTGAAATCCTGCTTTTATGTTAAGTCCTGATAAAACAGACAAATCTGTGTTTTCTATTGAAGGACGCTTTTGGACTTCAAGTCACTGGTGGATATGTAACAATGATTGTGGCACAGGACCTCTCGCAGAAATATAAGTAAATGTTGAAATTGACCAATTGACCCAGTGTAATAACATAGTAATTTGTCTGCACTATCAACTGATTTTGGACTGTTAGTGAAGTAACCAGATTGGTTTCAGTAGAAAATTTATTAAGCATTGAGTATTAAGGTACTTGGGATTGCTAGTAAGGGAAGACAGTACTGTTGGAGGAGGCTGTGAGGACCATGCAGGTGTTGGGGTGAACCCTTTGTGAAGGTAGATAGAATTCAGTAGACTCAATAAACTGGATACCAATTCTAGGTTTTAGCTCTGAGTCCTTTTTTTTTTTTTTTTTTTAAAAAGGCCTAGGGTCTCATGTGGCTGTTTTTTATTTTTCCTGACAGCTGGTGCTGTACTACTTGAGTCACACCTCCACTTCTGGCTTTTTGCTGGTTAATTGGGGAAGAGAGTCTTACAGATTTATCTTCCCTGTGCTGGCTTCAAATGGTGGTTTCTTCTGGAACAGTTAGATTGATAGATTGGAGCCATCAGCTGGGGTTTAAATCTATATTTCTCCATTTCTCATCCAAGACAATAAGTAATGATTTTATTTTTATTATTACTGCGTGTGTGCGTGTGTGTGTGTGTGTGTGTGTGTGTGTGTGTGAGAGAGAGAGAGAGAGAGTGTGTGTGTTTGTGTTGGTAGGGGGCTTGAATGTGGGGCCTAGGCACTGTCCCTTGGAGTTTTCACTCAAGACTAGTGCTCTATGACTTCAGCAACAACTTTACTTTCAGCTTTTTTGCTTGTTAATTGGAGAAAAGAGTTTCACGGACTTCCCTGCCCAGACTGTTGTGGCATTATGGACCTCAGATCTCAGCCTCCTGAGTAGCTAGGATTAAAGTAATACTTTTAGTGAATGTAGAATTGGGGATATTCCTGGTTCTGAGATAAGAAGAGGTACAAAATTGTAGAACTTTAGTTTTTTTTGTATCGGGAGCTGAAACAGAATTAAAACCAGAGCAGTTTGGATGAGCTTTGTGCATCTTTGCCTAACTGCTTTGGGTATTTGGAGGTAGTCTTCCTGGAGTCCAAGATGGGTAACATCTCTGCCCCAACACTTTGATTTTGGCCTAGTGAAACTGATTTGGAACTTTTTGCCTCCAGAACTATGATAATGAAGTTCTGATGTTTAAGCCACCAATGTGTAATAGTATGTTACACTTGCTCTAGGAAATAAGCATGACCACATTGAAAAGTCTTAGGAGAATCATCAGATCCATTTAAATCTCTCCATTGGATATCTTGAATATTTTGGGAGGTACAAAACAGTCAGATTACAACCTAGAAATAAACAGTGACTGCAATAACAATCCATATTTATTGTTTTGTCTGATACATCATTTCTGTAGTTACTAGAAAGCTGAGAAAAGATAGAGCTTAGTATTGTATTGTCCCCTTCCCCTCTCAAAGTTATTTCTTTACTGAATCCTCAGCTTAATTGGTACCTTATATTGTGACAGAGTTAAACTGTCAAGAACTGAGGTAGTGTCCTCAGAGGAAGGCTTCAGGTACCTCAGGCACCTGAATTTTATTCATATCAAAATTCAACCTAATAGTCACTTTTTAAAGAAATTACTCTAAGTTCCCCAGACATTCTTTCTTTTCTATCTTTCCCAATAAGATGTAGCAGGGGGAGGGAGCTTCCTTCCTTCCTTCCTTCCTTCCTTCCTTCCTTCCTTCCTTCCTTCCTTCCTTCCTTCCTTCCTTCCTTTCTTTCTTTCTTTCTTTCTTTCTTTCTTTCTTTCTTTCTTTCTTTCTTTCTTTCTTTCTTTCTTTCTTTCTTTCTTTCTTTCTTTTTCCTTTTATTTATGGATAGAAAAACCAAGGCCCAGAGATTGGTTAATTTGGGCAAAATAATACAGCCAAAATGAATTTAGCCTAAGCTCTTAAATCAACCTAGATTTTTTTGTTTAGTTTTAGTATATGATTGATCAAAAGAATAAATGTCTGTGGATTATAAGGGGGGCACATTTTGCTGCTGAAATTAGATGGTATATGGTTTTTAATACTTCTGGACTGCTATGTATCTTTTCTCAGGGTAAGGAGAGATGGGGGCTGGGGAATGATTGTCTCAGATTTAGAGCAAGGCTTAATTGCTTTTTTTCAAAGACTCATGCCTTTAATTATGAAGCAAGTAAACTGACATACATTTATTACACTGTGAAACCTAGCATCTCATCTACTCTATCTTTTAGCAATTGCTCCTGAACAGATGTTACCTGAAACACCTTTGTGCAGTTGGTGGAATGCTAAAAATTTGTCATGCTTTTATTATTGTTGTCTTGAATTAACTCTACTTTATGGCATAACTTTATTGCTATGTCCTAGAATCTTTATATATTTATTGCCTTATAAATTGGATTTAAAATTGGCTTTTTACATGGAATGTAAATTAGCATGTATATATTGTTTATGCTTGCAGAATAATATTAGAAAAACCTGCTACGTATTACACTAATGTAATTGTCTTTAACTCAGCACATAGTATTCTCTAAACCAGGAATCAAATGACTATAAGAGAATATGCTTACCTTCACAGTCTTGCTTGTTTATCCCAGAAACTAATTTGACTTTTAGATCCATAAAATATAGATTAAGCATAACCTTTTACTTCATGGGATATTAAGGATCAAAGCCTGGGCTTACTTTGAACAGGATCTACAAAGGTAACTCTTCCTTCAATAGCAGCAGGATGGCATTGAAAGACTTTACCACTGGGAGTAATTTTTCTCAAATAGCAAATAAAATGGTCATTATTAGAGGAGAAACTTAAGAGTTGGAATAAATTTATGTTGCTGATACATTCAAGTTAATGGCTACTTGGTAGAGACTATTTGGAAATGCTAGTTATAGATGTTATTTTTCTGAGACCCATGTCACTTTTTGTTACAGTTGTTTGTAGAAGAGGCAAATGTATGTATGTTACAATGAATGTATGTTATAAATACTGAGCAATGATGTCTGCTAATCTTAGGGCTTGAATCCTAGATGTGTCACTTACTATCAGTATAAACTTGGGCAGATATTTAATCATTTTCTTTTGTCTCTCTTCATGTGTCAAATGGGGTTATTGTGCAGTGAAGAGTTAATATGTCACAGACATTGAATGGTCCCTGGCTCATTGTTGCTTCTGTCAGACTGTTTGTCATTAATAGGATTAAGTTGACATTGCCATCATCTTTAGTAATAGTGGTAGTAAAATGTTCGCTGATAGTTCAGTGTGTTGGGAATATGGGTAACTTTTTTGAGCCAGGCTTCTCATGGTGCAGAGGAGGCAGAACTGTTCGCATCTCTTGTCTAGGAATGCTGGGTGACATTTTGGTGGGTACAGGCAGATTTGATGGCCAAGTGGTTAGAACAAGTTTCTGAGGATATGTTTTTCTTTCATAAAATTAGGATCATGTAACTATGAAATATATATATATATATATATATATATATATATATATATATATATATATATAAAGCCTACAAAGAAAACAACTGCAATTTGGGCTGGGAATGTGGCTCAGTGTTGGAGTGCTTGTCTAGCATGCAGGAAGCACTGGGTTTGATTCCTTACTACCACATAAACAGAAAAAGCTGGAAGTGGTATTGTGGCCCAAGTGGAAGAGTGCTAGCCTTGAGCTGAAGAGCTCCGGGACAGCACCCAGGCCCAGAGTTCAAATCCAATGACTGGGAAAAAAAAAGAAAAAGAAACAACTGCACATTTAGAAAAAAAACGTGAAATTTCAGTGTGGACTTAAATGATAATAAAAATTATGTCACTAATATATGAATCGATGTAAAACTAAGTATAACTCTTTATGTTTATGGCTGTTTTACAACTATAAAGCTAAAACATTTGCATATCAAATCCAAAACAAAACCATAAAACCAATAAAGTTCAAATTAGCACCACTATTAATTTAATGTGATTGATGATGATGATGTTTTGCTGAAATTATGTCACCATTATTAGATTTAATAGTAGAAAAATATGTGTATGTTTATTTTCCTTTTGTCAGCTTAATTGCCAAAAGGAAATGGAGTCTAGAGGCTGAAGAAGGTAAGTGTAGGCTGATTCCAAAACAACTCTGAAAAAAAAATTAAATTTAGATGTACAACTGTGAAGTTTGTGGTAGGGTTTTGCAGATCACAGTTCTAGAAACTGTAGCACACATTAGAAAGTTAGAAGTGTACTTGAATCAGGAAGAGGGTTTCCCCCTTAGTTCTTTGTCAGGTGATGAGATGAAATGATCTGTCTGTTCTTATCAATAGTGAAGGACTTACTTCCAAGGTTACTTTGACTCTAATGATTTTCTTGGGTGAACAAGAAAATATATACATTTCATATATTTATCCTCTGGAGGTATAGGACAATAAGCTTAAAAAATGACACGTCATAAATTTGATTGAAAAGCTCATTTTCTCTCCTGTAACCTCTCTGCTTTAATTCCTTGAAATCAAGTTTTGCAGGACATTTTTTTAAATTAGGATTTTGATTTTTAAAAGATTCCAATTTATGGCCAGATGCCAAGTATGTCCAGCAATGGAAATAACCAGTTGTTTCTAATATCACTTTCTTTGAGTGTCATGGTACATTTGAAACCCTGGAAAGGAGAAGGACTAGAATTTAATGTATAAAATCAGGGCTTTATGTGTGCTGAGAGGCTTGTATATACCCACTTAGTTGTGGTACAAGTCTGACCTTGATGAGTTAAAGAATAGCTAAATATGCCGGGCTCACTGGGCTCATGCCTGTAATCCTAGCTCCTAAGGAGGCTGAGATCTGAGGTTCGAGATTCAAAGCCAGCCTGGGCAGGAAAGGCTATGAGAGTGTTATCTCCAATAAACCATTCAGAAAACTGGAAGTGGTGCTGTGGCTCATGTGGTAGCCTTGAACTGAAGAGCTGAGGGACAGCACCAAGGCCCAGAGTTCAAAGCCCCATGACTGACAAAAAAAAAAAAAAGAGAAAGGAATAGCTAAATAGTGGTTCCAAGTGACACTGCTTTCTCCAAGGAATTATAGTGTAGATTTTTTGAAACCCTTATTATTAAGTTAATAGATTATGAGATTCATAATCCTGTGGTTTACTGGGCTAATGCTACTGTGAACTATTTCCCCAGGATATGTGGAGTTTAGCTCTTAATTATTGCATTTTTTTTTAGTTAGGCTATTTATTTAGGTGTCTTAAAAAGGAAACTTTGTAGCACTCATTTTTGTAAATAAATGATTTATACATTGGTGACATTAATTATGGACTTTAGAGTTCACCTGTTTTTGTTTATTGAAACCTTGGATAGAATTCAATACATAATGACAATTACAACTCATTTTTAATAAAAAATTTGTCAGCCTGAGAAATGAACATGAAAAATGGAATATATATAATCCACACTCAGAAATTCAACCTTGACAGTTTTATTTATTTATAAAAGGTGATGGCCTTCAATTAAAATAATGTTCCACCTTCACTCAGCCTCTATTCTGAGGGATTTTTCTCTTTGATGTCATCTTCACCTGATTTTAATTACTTCTTACATTTGTTTGTAAGCTTTGGAAGTCACTTTTCTGTGATGCTTGGTGTAGAGTTATGCTTACAGTAGAAATCTGAACGCTTGGTTAATTGAAAGCATATGCCAAATTACTCTTAGTTCATTAACTCATTCATGATTAATTTAAGTGTAGATGTTATTGATATACCCAAATCCCCTTCCTTCCTTCCTTCCTTCCTTCCTTCTTTCCTTCTTTCCTTCCTTACCTTCCTTCCTCCCTCTCTCCCTCTCTCCCTCCCTCTCTCTCTTTCTTTCTTTCTTCTTTTCTTGCTCTCTTTTTCTTTCTCTCTTCTTTCTTTCTTTCTTCTTTTCTTGCTCTCTTTCTCTTTCTCTCTTTCACTCTCTCTCTTCTTCTTCTTTCTTTCTTTCTTTTTTTTTTGTCGTGGTGCCTGAACTCTGGGCCTGGGTACTGTCCCTCAGCTCTTCAGCGCAAGGCTAGTGCTCTACCACTTGAGTCACAGTGCCACTTCTGGCTTTTCTGCTTATGTGGTAGTGAGGAATTGAACCCAGGGCTTCATGCATGAAGGCAAGCACTCTACCACTGAGCCACCTTCCCAGCCTCCTACCTCTTTTTCTATATAAGGTTTCTATTGCCAACATTTGCTACATACTAAAGCCACACTCCACAAAAGTAACCTTGGAGTTCCTTCCCTTGGATCTAGGATGCCTTCAAACTGTTCACTTCCTCAAACTCAAGTAATAAATATGTTTATTCATAAATAAATAAGCTGAGGGGCTGGGAAGGTGGCTCAGTGGTAGAGCGCTTGCCTTGCATGCCTGAGGCCCTGGGTTTGATTCCCCAGCACCACATAAGCAATAAGAAAAAATCCAGAAGTGGCGCTATGGCTCAAGTGGTAGAGCACTAACCTTGAGCTGAAGAGCTGAGGGACAGCGCCCAGGCCCAGAGTTCAGGTCCCATGACCCGACCCAAAAAAAAAAAAAAAAAAAAGCTGACCTTTAGCATTCTCATCTGCTTCAGTAGCCTCATACTTCCTCACTTGAAGCAATGTGACAGGCTTTTCTGTGACTAAATTAGGCTAATAGATAAACACTGGTGGAAACCCTTCCAGATATGTGAATTGCTCCGTGCTTTTAGGGAGTAAAGGTTGGCACAAGAGCTGCATTGACTCAGTTCTTGCAGTGGGCCAGGCACTGCTTTAGTCACTTACTCCTCACCATTGCTTTGAAGCAGGCACTCTCCAATCTTGTTTTGCACCTGATGGAGCTGAGAGAGGTTGTGAACTCACCCGAAGTGCAACAGAAGGGCCTGATGGATGTGAACGCAGTTGCTGTACGGTTCTGACTTTGAGCCAGCTCACCCGTCACCTTTCCACTTCTCTTAGCATTTATGCTAACCTTATCATGCTACCTCATCTGTGTAAATAGCTTTTCTTTTTTGATAAAGTAATGTCAGCACTTCTTAAAAAAATCCCTAAGGATGTAGAAGTATGAAGTGTAATAAAGTAAACCTTCCTTCTAACCCAGACAGCCAGCCCCTTTCTCCCAGAGAGACTGTGATGACACCATTTGCTTCTGCATTCTTGTAGTGATATTCTGTGTGTATGTACGAAGAACCCACAACCCTCCTCCCAGGAACTTACCACAGGGTTCGCTTAAAGTATCTTAGACATGGGTATCCAGTTTCAGCGCTCATCTGCATATCTTCTTCAGTCAAAATAGAGTCCATGCTGCTTGAACTTGCTGTAGTGCTTTATCACTTTATGTTCACAGTTCCTCTTATTTTTTTGGGGGGGGGGGAAATCCTGGGGCCTGGGACTTGAATTCTGGGCCTGGGAGCTGTCCCTGAGCTTTTGTATTCAATGTTAGCACTCTACCACTTGAGCCACAGCTTCACTTCCACCTTTTTTTTTTTTTTTTGTGGGTAATTATAGATTAGAGTCTCACAGACTTTATTTCCTGCGTTGGCTTTGAGCCAGGATCCATGAATTTCTGCCTCCTGAGTAGCATTACACGTGTGAGCTCTGGTACCCTGCTTCTTTCTTCATTTTTTTCCCCTGAAGTATCAACAAATAAATGCCTGTTTTTGTTTTTGTTTTCTACATTGATTCCTTTACCATTGTTCTGGACTGAACCCTATTCCACATGGAGTATTTCATTCTATACAAGGAGATAATTTCTGTATTAAAAGAAAAAGCAAAAAACCCAACAACTACTCCCTTCAACTTAAGTTTGATTCTGCCTACTGTCCCGACCCGCAGGACGTCAACGAGGGTGGTGAACCTAAGCCAGAAGGAATGAAGGGACAAGAGACACGAAGAATGACGGCAAAACAGGGATGCTGATCAAGCTGCAAATTTTATTTTTCACACAGGGGTGTTTATACGTTTGGAATAAGGAAGCATTTTCATTGGCCGTTAAGGAAGCTTTTTCATTGGCCGTAGCAGCTGCAGGGTGTTTGCTTAGGGCAGGGTGAAAAGGTCGAATTCTGTAAACTCAGCCTCAAGATGTTCCAGTGAGATAGTCAAGCCTAACATGTTGAGAGACTCCCTTTTGGCTCCCGACAGCCTACCATGTTCTTTTCCCTTCCCTTTTAGCTACTTTCTATGACTTTTTTTTTTCATTTATTCTACATATATTTGAGTTCTTTTTCACTCAGTATAGCATAGTGTTTGGTGTTTGATTTGAAGAGGCTCACATATAATCTAGTACAGGATTGGAACATGACTACCAAGAACATGTGTCATAGCTGTGGGGGTGTCCATGTTGTATAGTGTTTCATTGATTGGGATTGTGGACGTGAGTCAGGCTTATATCTTGGATTTGGATTTTGTTCACTGTGTGACCATGGAAAGTTACTTTTCCCCCCTTCGCTGTGGAAATAAGAATTTACAGATTGGATAGGATGATTTGATGTGTCATAATGGGAGCTAAACACTTAAGTACTGAATACCTCAGCTTGCTACTGCTCTTGTGATAGCATTAGTAAAGAGTAGGATTTACTTGTCAAGAGGGATTGAGCTGCCTCCCAGTGGTTGCTTCCCTTGTCACTGCCTCCTGTCATTCCTCTGAAATGGCTTTGGCAGATAAACAACTGCCAAGCCTGGTGGGTGATAGTCAAGCTTCCTTTTACTTGATTTTTTTAAGCTCCTTCATACAAAGCTTTTACTCCATAGACCTTGGGCATTTTAGCTCTTTGTTCATTAGGGTTTACAACCATTTTTTTTTTGATTTTCTCTTTTTGATTTATACTTCTAGCATCCATTTCTTTAACTCTTACTACTTTCTAAGTCAGTGATGTTCAGTAGGACCTTCTGAGATGATGGGGATGTTATACTTCTTTGTGTTCATCTTGATAGTCACTAGCTCCATGAAGCTGAAATTTAGATGTTACCAAAGCAGCTAGTTAGAAGCTGATGATTCTTCAAACTCTATCCCTACTTTATGTTATTTGCCTTGAATAGCCCACAGGTGACATTAACTTAGAATATCTTAATTTGATCCCATTACTTTCTTTCTCCAATAGCTTTTTTTTTTTTGTTCTTTGTGTGAAAGGCATCAAATTGCCCTTGAAAATTTTCTTGATCTTTAACTTTTATGTCTATTATTACTTACTAACCTTGATTGTGCTTCCTGAGTATTTATTATAGCACTCACCTCTTCTCTGTCCTTACTGTCCCTGACCTCATTCATCTTCTGTCTCTACTGGATTCGTGCAGTAGCTTCCTAATTGGTTTCCTGTGCTGGGTTCTTCCACCTATGCGATATCATCCACCACATTGCTACTACAAGAATTTTAGGGGAGACATAGTGTGCATGTAGAACTGGCTTAACACATCCCTTTCATTTCTTCCTCCACCATCCATACTTTAAAGATCATGAAGCTCAATCCCTTTAATGATCTTAGTTTGCTCATATTTCTAACCTGAATCTCTCAACTTCTATCTGAAATCTGTTCATTCGTACACATTTCTAGCTGTTTCCTGGGATTTTTAAAAAAACAAATAAACACAAACAAGACCTTTTTGGAAAGTATTTCTTTTATTGTTCATCTAGTCTGTCCAGTGTCCTTTTTGCAGTGCTTAATGTGAATGTGTTCCAGGGTTTGTTGTAGCATTCATCTCTCTGTACCTCACAGAATCAAGTTTCTGTTAGCCCTATTAGAATGCCAATGCATGGCAGGAAGGAACATTTCCTTATTTGAGCCTCTAGTTTCAAGCAGGTACCAAGTGTACTGTTGGACAGGTTTATTAATTTTTTTGTTTAAATCTTGACAATTTAAGAACCAGGCTCTTCAATTTTCTAAAAATGATTGTTTTTCCCCAATTATTTTGCCTTTTCTGTGCAAGTAGAGGACACATGCTGAGAATTTAGGCAGTAATACATATATTTCTCTTTTAGTTGAGAAACATGGATTTACATTCATGTTTCTTATAGATTGCTTTCCAATGACATAAAGGGTTATTCTTGCATTCTAATGTGAACATCTTGTTATAGCAAAGATGATGCACTTTCATAGCCTCAGAACTACCATTCATCAACAAAACAGGCACTTGAGAATTCATTTTATATTTTTGCAAGATACACAATCTTTAGTAATTTTCACTAAGTTTTTAGGTGCCTTCCTTTGCCTGCTGGCATGAGCTGCTGACTTCCCCACACTCCAGCTGACTTGACTTGTGCTTTCAAGATACAGTGATTAACATCAACTACTGTGCTTTTAACAACCATATACATTAATGTTAAAAAAGAGGTCAAGAATAAGGACCAGACCTGCCATGGTGACTTGATAGCTTGGATGCTCAGAGACTATATATTCTGCTTGGTTAATAGTACTAAAAGAAATATGAAATGCATTATATGCATAATATTGGAACAACATATAAAAGCTGAAGTTATATTCTTTTTCTCCCATTTTTCAGATGTTGACTTGGTAAATATCTATCTTCTTTTTCACTCCTTTTAATTGATAAAAGAATAATGAATGTACTTATTATTTTAATATAGGTAGTAGAATAAGTAAAAATAAAATAAAAATAATAGCTTATTTTTTCAAAGTTCAAACATAGTATTTAAACATTTTTGTGTTTTAAATTAGCTATTGCCTTATCTGACAAGATTTTCAGCTTAAAACAAAAACTGTAAATGAGGTATTTTATAAAAGCAACTATTCGTGCACCAGATTCCCTGTTACACAAGTGAGAGAGCAAATATGTGTAATTTTTAGAGTTCACTAATTTACCAAAATTACTCCCTCCTCAGGTCTTTATATTCATTCATCTAAAATAAGGTGTGTTCTTACAGATTCTGCTCATCTTCAGTTTTCCTTTTTCTTTTTTGCGGGTCCTGAGGTTTGAACTCAGGGCTTAGATGCTGTCTCTGAGCTTTTGCTCATGGCTGTATTACTGTATCATCACTATATCACTTGAGCCACAGTTCCACTTTCAGATTTTTGGTGATTTATTGGGAGGTAGGAGTCTTATTAACTTTCCTGCTGGGCTGCCTTGTTAGAAATAAAGACACCAACTTCTGTAGAGGGGTGTGCCATTGGGAAAAAAAGTCTGGCACACAATCACACAGAACAGGCAGGCAGGCTGGTCCCTTTTTATCCGTAATCCAGCAAGCCCCTTCCCTCTGCTCACATTGGCTGAGCTTAGTTTCACACCCTGGAAAAGGATGTGGTTTAATTAACTGTATGCAACTAAAATTCAAGGAGCTTCTAATAGGATGTCTTTAAAAGTGCCAGGATAAGGATGTATGTAACTAAAGTGTAATTAACAAGAAAAAGCCAAGCCAACTGCCCAAAGCAGGAACCTTTGAGAAAAACTATTCTCTCAAGATTACAGAAAGGAAGCAAACTACTTTGATAGAAAAGTTCCTTTTTCTCACACTTAGAATTGCAATCCTCAGATCTCAGCCTCCTTAATAGCTAGGTTTACAGGTATGAGCAACCAGCACCTGGCTCATGTTTAGTTTTTATTTTCTTTGTCCGTAATTACTTCAGAAATAGCTTCATTTCCACTGTGACTTTTTTCTGAGGTTTGATCACAGTTGCTGAAAATGGAACTAAAGTTCCATTTTCAACCTGTCACTTGCCAGCTTTAACAGGTCAATTTTCAGATCTTTAAAATAGGGGTAATATCTCATTTGTAGGGTTGTTTGGTATAGTAGTAATTATGTAATTCCTCATGACATGGCAGTAGTAATGATATTAGATAGCTGTTTCATAGGTACTTAGGAACTGAAGTGAAAATGGAGTAATTCAACCTTTCTTACTGTATACTGAAGTGTGGTCTTCATTTCTTGGTGATAGTGAATGTTAGTCCACCATTACTAAAAATATACATGGAATCTCTACTCATGTCCTTAAAATGGTCTCACTTGCCAGCTGTCTTCAGCTGACTTAAATTTTGTACTGCCAAACCATACTGGCTTTCCTCCGCATGGCTATTCTCTGTAGCTAAGACTCCTCTTTCCATATGTGCATTACCAGCTCTGCAGCTCACCTGCTTCTCTTTGTTTGAGTGAGATCTACACTTAACCCAATTTCTCCATATTTACATTTGCAACCTGCAAACTTTGTGCATAGACTATACTACTTTTTACTTTAAAGATTATTCATCACTCTCCACTATCTTCTGTAATTTTACTTGTGTTTATTAGCTGTTTCTCCAACAGAAAATAAATTCCTGTAGGACAAAATAAAATTTTTTTATTTATTGATGTATACTATGTCAAAAATGTAGTAATGTTTAGTAAATATTTGTATGAATGAATATTCTAGGAAGGATAATGGATTGCATATTTCAAATTTTAACCTGAATCATGGCTACAAAATTAACTTCAGTCTTGGGTCATGGCTGTAATATTTGCATGTTAATTGAAATGTATTTAAGTATATATCCTTAAAGGTAAGGACTGTGCTTTTTCACTGTCACCATTGAATACCTATTGTAGGGCTTATTCTGCCATAATGTATTTGGTTGTGCTTCCTTACTGTAGCTCTTTGGTTATAAGCATCTAAGAAAGAGATGGGCGCTCTTTATATTTAATGTAATGCCTTGTACAGGTTGGCAGCCTAATTATATCATAGAGTAGAAAAAAATAGGTTTATGAGACATGTCTTGCTTGAAAAATCCTGTTTTATTTCTTATATTTTGGCATTATGTAATCAATTACATTAAGGGATTATCAGGTGGTAAAGAATGTTATGCATGTTTACCTTAACTTTCTCAAGATAGCATAATATCATTTACATTTATATAAAAGAAAAGTGATAGATTTCTTTTATCTCCACCATTAGTAAGTGTCATAAAATAGAAAAATAAAGCTAAGTCAATACATTATTGTTGCCACAAAAATTGAATTTGTGTCAAAAGGATTTGTGTTTCTGATGTAGTGATTCGTATATTTTTCTTGGAATTAAGTCTCTAGCAGGTGACAACATCAATAATTCACAGAACGGGAGCGTTTGGAGATTTGTTAATTTATATATGTGAATTAGAAGACAAATGAATTATGTGCATAATATAGTTCGACATGCTTGAAAATATGTACTCAAAAAAGTCTATTAAAATATCTATGCTCACAGTATTTATTTGATTTTTAGATATCCATTTCTTTTTAATACATATATTTATTTGAAAAGGAACAATCTATATTTTCTATTCACTGTGAAAAGTATTATCGATATTAAGCCTTTCTTTCCATAAGAGCTGTGTATATAGCTAAGAAAATACACAAAATCATGAAGGAAAACTCCATGTCTCACAACTTAGATAAATAGAATTGTTTTTATATATCTAATAGTTTTAAAAAATATGCAAAGTGAGACTGACACACTATGATTTATTTCCTTTCTCTTAACTTTGGGAGACTTTAGGTCAATTTCAATCTTAACTATTTAAGGTAATCTTTTAGTGATACCTGTTTGTTTTAGCAGTTATTTCACAAAGTGTTGACTCTTAGAGAATTAGGAGTTTAAAGAGTATGAAGGGGCCGGGCGCTGGTGGCTCACGCCTGTAATCCTAGCTACTCAGGAGGCTGAGATCTGAGGCTTGGGGTTCAAAGCCAGCCCGGGCAGGAGAGACCGTGAGACTCCTATCTCCAATAAACCACCAGAAAACCGGAAGTGGCGCTGTAGCTCAAGTGGTAGAGCGCTCGCCTTGAGCTGAAGAGCTGAGGGACAGCGCTCAGGCCCAGAGTTCAAGCCCCACGACCGACAAAAAAAAAAAAAAAAAAAAAAAAAAAAGAGTATGAAGAGGATTTGTTTTATTAAATTGTTCACTAAAAAGGTTCTAACCCAATTTCCTGTCTTTGTGGTGAAGTTGAAAGGTAAAGTCTTCAGTTTGTATGAGACAATTAGGGGTACTACATTAGCCTTAATAATAGTAGCAAGTCTGAATATGCATCTTGGATGTAGTGTTGGAGGCTGAGCACTTTCTCTTTGGATAAACTTCAAGGTGATTCTGGGAGCTCTGGAACCAAGATAATTCTACTGAATGCTTGCTTCTTTTCCTTCTCCAGATATGAGTGATTTCAAATTCTCTAAACTTGGCGCCAAACCTACCTGTATGATAATTTGAAGATTTACATAACTCTTCACTGGATCCATTGTGAAGCGTTTTTTTCATCTCACAGTGTAAATTAAAACAACACCACCCTTCCCCCCCAAAAAAACCAAAAACTAAAACTAAACTAGAGTTGTTGAAGGAAACAATTTCAAAATGGGTTTTAAAAATGTGTTACTAGAATTAGCATTGCATTCTCCCTTTCACTTTCAATGAGTTCATTGAAGAAAAACACAAAAACATTGGGGTTGTGTTAGAAAAAGTGAAAAGACTTGTTTGATTTGCAACCACTGTAATGCATAAACCTAGGGAAGAGTTCCAAGCAAAACTCATTGTCTGAACCCTTTTGAAAGATTCACTGACAGTTTAACAAAATGAAATCAGGTAGGTGAAACATGTCTTGTTTGAGGATGGTGGCAGCTAGGAGAGGAAGGTGGACTAATGGAGAGAGGAATGGTAGACCAATACCATCATAATACTACTCAGTGTGCGTGCATACCTTGGAAGGGAACTGGAAAACTTGAAGTGGATAGGGATGGGATAGATGGGAGGGGAGGGAGAATGATGGAAGGAGTGACACTGATTAAAACACATTGTACACAAAAAATGGACACGTTAAATTGAAAGCCTTGTACAATCATTTGAAAATAATTAAAAAGGCAATACAGCTTATTAAAAATGAAAAAAAATAAAAAAATACCAAGTATGGTAAATATGAGTGGGAAGTGGAATACTAATGTACTACTGGTAAAGGTATAAAATAGCATAACCATCATTAAAAAACAAACAACATGACAAAACAAAAAAATCTTGTCAGTTGGTTTTCGTAGCGTGGCAGTCTTTTCTTAGTGGAAGCTTTTATCATCTTGAAAACTTCGTTGTGTTTTCATAAAAATACATCTTTTCTCTCTTCTCTAACACTTGGATGATGGGCTTCTGAAAGCTAATCTTCCCTGATGAGTCTCTTTTCCCCTTCACAGGATGTGGGGAAGGGAGGTGTGGGTCCCCCTGAGTGTGATAGTAGGAAGTCTGGTGAAGGGAATGAGTAATTGTCTTTCCAATTGGCAGGATTACAGTCCAGAATGAGTGATTAAAAGAGGCTGAAGAGCAGTTCTTATCATCTCTCTCACTTTTCTTCACATAGATTAAAAAAAAAAAAATCCACCATCTAACCACATGAAGAGCCAGACAACTTAAAAGTTTTTCTTTATGTTATCAAAGCGCCAGTTCTGCTCTTGTCCTAAGGGATAGGAAAGCTTCAGTGTTATTTTTGGACCTTTCTGAGATGTTAAATGCAGAGCCCTTGAAGAATGGCATTTTCACATATTTTGTAGTTGCCTGGGAGATAACCCTTAGGGAGACTGTATAGGTGTGTTTATTGTGATAGTTAGAAGTAATAATGTTTTTGTATTTTCATATTCTTTATAATTGATACTGACATTAAGAACAGCTATCTATGGACCAAAAATATAACTAGGTTAAAGTAGTACATATTCATAGAGAAAAGGAATAATATGGATTTTAAAACAAAAATGTCAGCAACACTTTAGTGCATCACCTTAAATCACAGAATTGAGATGGAGTCTTCCTTTTCTCCCAGTACATACAGCTTTTCTATGTCAGTGACTTGTCATGTCCTTGTTGTTTTTCTTTCAAGCAGATAGTGTCAGGTCATAGTTTGATAGGAATAATTTTCAATATTTAGATACTGAGTAAGTACTATTAAATTTAGAGTTATGAGGTAAGATATATCTTAGAGATTGACTGAGAATTTATTTTTTTATTTTTTTCAGTCATGGGGCTTGAACTCTGGGCCTGAGTGTTGTTCCTGGGCTTTTCAGCTCAAGGCAAGTGCTCTACCACTTGAGGCACAGTGCCACTTCCGGTTTTTTGGTGGTTAATTGGAGATCAGAGTCTCACGGACTTTCCTGCCAGGGCTGGCCTTGAACTGTGATCCTCAGATCTTAGCCTTCTGAGTAGCTAGGATTATAGGCATGAGCCACCGGTGCCTGGCTAGACTATTTGAATAAATGATGCAGTGATTGACACTGGTAGAGGAGCAGGCTGAGTGAAAGAACGCTCCACAGGGTAGAATGTGGTCCTGGGTGTGCTTTGGCAGGATTATCAGGGTGTCCTTTAGTTTTCTGGGTTTCTCAGTCTTGCCTTAGGTCTACTGAATCAGAATTTGGGGTTTTTGCAAAGGAAGTCTTACTGTGATTCGTGTGCATAATGAAAAGCTGAAAACTAGCTGGTCTAGAGGATCTAGACAATGAAAATTATCTAAGTCCAGTGTGTTCAGGGGCTTTCCTCTTACAGATTTCACTTTTGATGGCAATCTTCACAGCATTCCAGTGAAATGATGTAAACTTCATGAAATTTAATCATGTCAGCACCAAGTTGTTTTAAAGTATTATCATATTTGTCTAGCGACAACAAATTGATTGAGGCCTGATGGCTTGATGCTTGAAGGCCATCACTGAACTCATCTTTTGCTTCCCTGGCCTGCTAGTTCACATGAATTAACCAATTATTTGCAATAACTAGTATATGTCTGAGACAGGCAGAAACGGTCAGATAAGTTGATGTTAGGCGAAATGAACCCCAAGATAAGGACTCAAATGGTTTTTCTTTCTTGCTATTGTTTCTAACATATTTATAAGATGATTTCTTTGCTTTGTATGTCCCTCCTCCACGGTATAACCCTGTTTTCACCGTATTTGATGTTGGTGTAATTTGTGGAGGGGAAGGGAAAAAAACAAATCGTTTAAATAGGGATACAGGTGGACCTATTGCAACAATGAGATGTACAAGATGTTATGCTGAAAAACAGACTACAACTTTGGGGGGAGGGGAGATGGGAGGTCAGGGATGGTAAGGGGAAACAAAGGAGGAGACAAAAATGCTTAATAAGAAATGTACTCATTTCCTTGCTCATGTAATTGTAATTCCTCTGTACAGTATTTTCACAATAAAAAAAAAAAGAAAATAGAAAGTTTACTAAAAGCCAGGAGTTACAGCTATTTTTCAGTTGCATGTGGTGTCGGGGCTTTGTATATTGCATTGTATGCTATATAATTTGGCCATCTCCTTTATTTACTTGTAAACTAATTTGGTGGTGGAGGAATTGAATCTGTTTGCAGGGCTTTGAAATTGTATGTCTAAAACTATAGTCTTAAGTTTTCATTTTCTATAATGCTAATAAGTTGTAGGTTTTAAGAAAGTACCCCTAGTTGCTTCCATTTAATAATCCCTCAATTCTCTACTTGGAGTTGATGCCAGAAAAATCTACTCATGAACTGGATGGATGAGTATAGCTCCTGTTTCCCACCACTGCAAGAAAGTGATGAGCTGTGGTTCCAAAACAGAGCTACTTCATTTATAAAATGTATCTTGGCTAACGGACCATTTAAACTATACTTGAAGAACCAAGTGTTTGTGTGTGTGTAATAAAGTTTTGTTTCCTTTTAAATTAAGGATACTACCTTATAGTTTTATGTCTATAAGTGATAGGTTGAATTTCAGAGAATTGTTTGAAAATTTTAAGTCAGTCATTTTCTCTTTCTCTCTCAGCAATTTAAATTTTACAGATCAACTTTGTCTTATGGATGTATAGGCCAAATGAGCGGGACTTTGACACAATGAAACACTATAGTGAAAAACTTGAATTTAATATTAACATTCACATAGCCCTTATATATGACTATATAAGATGATGCTAAACGAAATGAACCCCAAGATAGGGATACAGAGGTTTTATCTTTGTTGCTGTTGTTTTTTAATGTACTTATAATATACTGTGATTTTTGTTTCTCTTGTGTGTTCCTCCCTCATAGTATAACCCCTGTTTTCACTGTATTTGATTCCGGTGTCCTGTATCTTGTATATACATTTTTCTAATTTGGGGAGGGGAAGGAAAATAACAAAAAGCTGAAATAAGGATACAGGCTGACCCATTGTAACAATGGGTCAAGACACTGTTGAAAACAAACTTTGGAACTTTGTGGAGGTAGAGGGAGGAGTTGGGGAAGTAAGGAGGGAAAGGATCCTAGGGGAAAAACAAAGGAGGGGGTAACAATGCTAGATAGGAAATGTACTCATTACCTTTCTCATGTAACTGTAACCCCTCTGTACAGTATCTTTACAATAAAATATATGTTAAAAAATAAAAAATAAATAAAAACAATCACATAGCCCAACAAAAGTTTACCACTTTGTATAACTTCACACTTTATCACTAAGTGTTTAGTGTTAATGGCTATTTCCGTCAGGTTTAAAGTAATCTAAGTCATTGGACATTATAGTTCTTAGAGGAAATTAGAAGGGCTTAGATCTATTCAGAGTTTTAGTGTTAGCATGTCTTAGTAGTTTAAGATTATAAACAAATAACTATAGTCACCATTCTTTAAAAAGTGACTCCTTGAAGTGCAACCTATTCTCAGATCTGTTTTCCAGCTACTTCAGTTAGCTAATGTCTCTCGTCTTGTCATGGGCCTTTGAATTTCCTGTCATTTTCTGCCCTTCTGGCTTTTCTTGGTGTGGTAAGAATCAATAATGGGGTGTTTTCCAAAAGAGAAGGAATAATGAACTTGACCTTAGCTAGCCTTTTGCTTTTTCTCTCCTCAGATTCTTGTACTTTTCACAACCAAATCCAGGACTTTTATTTTTCTCTTAGTTAACCCTATGTTCTGTTTTGATTCATCACAAGTTCTTTTGGAAAAATTTTGCATAAATTTGGGTTGTAACTAGGCTATATACATGCCTAACAGTGGAAAAACAGACCAAGTCCATATCAAATTAATTGAATCCTTTCAAAAGTTAGACCCACAAAAATAGTTTTAAGAGTTAAAAAAGAACAATGAACATTATGAAAGCTGTTAGCCTTGTGTTACCTCTGTTTTTAGGTGACAGTACTTTTAATTTAAAAGGCTGCCCAACTTTAGACTTTGAAGATACATAAAAATGTTTTCTTGCATTTTTACATCTTCTGGTTTTATATTATGCAATGTTCTCTCCCTGTTTTCATATCTACTACTTTGCTTTCTGTACCTTCTATACAGGTTTTACATCATAAATCTGACATAGTCCCTACTATCATTCTCTCTAAAAGTTGTTTTATTTTCATGGCCTCTCTCCTTTTTTTTTTTTTTTTTAAAAGTAATATCATTGCTTTTACAGCACTTTCTTGAGGCAACTCATAGTAGTTTTTTGTGAATACTTTCCTTTTGTGAAAACATTTGATTATTCTAAATAGAATTTAAGCCTTATCCTTAATTGTCTTAGCTTTTTAAGTATTAGACCACTTTACATGCTATTGTCTGAACTTACCTATATCCCACTTTTCTTGTCATAGGGGCTTGACTCATTTCAGGAGTTGTAAGAGTGTCTGGAGTGAGACTCCTGGGGCTTGACTCATTTCAGGAGTTGTAAGAGTGTCTGGAGTGAGACTCCTGAATGTAAAGTAATAAGAGAGATGTAGTTAACCAAAAAAGATGTAATGGGCTGAAAACTTCTATTGGTGAATGGCAAGCAAGGGTAGAGAAGAGAACTACAGAAGTCCCATCTCTCTATCTTTGAGAGCTCTGTAATTGTGGTAGAACTCACCTCTAGAATGACATTTTATATTCTTGCTAAGCATGATACCATGCTTAATGACTATTGTACATGCTTGTTAATTTCAGAGGCTGAAAAGAATATTATCAAAAGCATATTCTGTACCCTACAATTAGACACTAACCTATACATATCAATAATATGTCTTTCTTATTCCAGGGTCAAAGTAAGCCATTTTAATTCAACAAACAGTTCTATTTAGAATCTAGCTTTGTAGTCAGTAGTAGTCATTAATATGGCTATATTTTTATGATATATGCAAAGGTTTTGTTTCCTCCAGCTGCTTGTTTTCTGCTGCATTCAAAGAAGGAACATCTCAATGAAAGAGAATCTGGAATAGTGATTTACATTGTATAGATTTTAAATTAGGATCATAATTGAAGTGGAGTCATGAGTATAAAAATGTATTTCAGTATATAGATATGAATGACAAATTTTATTCCATTCAATAAATGTTGGATGTAACTCTGTGCCACTTATGCTATTAGATGATAATTGTTCACCTGTCCTTTTATAATAATTAAAAAAATAGATCTATTTTCCTGTTTAGGAAATGCTTGACTCTTTTGCTGGTCTTTGAACTACCTAATGCTCCAAAGAGCTTCCAAAATCTTTTCAGATTTATAGAACACTTTTTGCTTGAATACTTTTCACTTTTGAACTCCACTTGGTGGGAAATTAATTTATTCATTTTCTAAAGTGGTCTTATGTTTGTCTACCAAGGAAATCATCAAAAGGGTTCTCAAATCAGCTAGCAATGAAATTGAAAATTGTCTACTGTCACCACTGGTGATAAATCAAAGTGATGTTAAAGATGCAAATAGTCATTCTAGTACATTCTTCTTCGTTACTTGAATTGTTTAAGTTAATTAAGCCAGCAAAGTACTTCATTATCAATTATGTGACATACTAATCATACATTCAAAGTTTCAATGAAAATTTTTCTGAAAGTTATATTTCAGTCTTTATATGTATTGTGTTCTAAGTCTGTATATTTAATTATGATAATACTATTAATTTGGAAAGTGTATTTATTGTTACCTCAGGTAGGTTTGTAGCTGTAACATTCACAAATCCAAGCAATTTTACTATATATTTGAAACTTTCACGTTGGTCAACTTTTGTTCATCTTTGTGAAATTAAAACAATATATAATGCATTTTTATTAGACTGTCAAGAATTTAATTACCTTTAAGTTAATATTGTAGAATTTTAACTGCACTATTAACTAAAATAAAGAAGCTAATATAAATTACTGATTGATTTTTTTTTAAATTTGCAGCATTTGAATATTAGGACACTGACAGATGATATGGTAAGGTTATCTTCAACATTTCTTTTTGTTAGAATTTTAACTAACCATATAGTGTTCATTGTGTGCTGGACTAATACCTTTGAAATTCCTAAAAACTACATATAAGTTGGAAATGCTATAGTGATCAAATCAGAGACAGAACTAGTGAAATAAATTAATCATTGCTTTAGTAGTCAATCTTAATTTGCAAATTGTTAGTTAACTTTGAGTAATTCAAATCAGCTCTCATTCTTTGGGGATGAATTGAATACTTCAAAAAGAGAAAAAAGATATGCTGTCTTTTCAGGAATATATAGTTTCTAATTAAAGTAAATCTGTACATATTTTTGAAATTTTATTAAAAAACGAGAAGCAGGCATACCTTACTATGTATTCTTCATGGTGTTAATAGTAGGGTCTCTCAGAAGTAATATTGCAGATAATTATATGTACAGATACTTGTATAGTCAGGTAAATATTTCTGAGGAATATATTTTTGAATGCAATTCATGGATAATAGTGAAGGAATAGCAATGAACACAGTAACAAACTTTAAATAAAGAATAACATAAAAAATATATAATCATGACATAGAGAAAAATTCTATATCCCATTGACCAGGTTTTGAATTTGGCCTTACCATATGATAGGCTGGGCACCTAGAACATAATAAACAGTCTGGCTCCCACTTTTTGTGTCCAGGGTGCTGCCTTTGGCATCTGGGTAATGTGGACATGTAAAGATGAATGTGGCATAAACGTGAATGATTTAACAGTGGAAATTTTGATGCTTCTCAATGAATAGTAACTAAGAAAGTGACTTTTATGTAAATTTTTTGTTTGGCTATGGCAATATCTAAAAATTTGTTTAGATGCACTGTGTTGCCTAACAATATGGATATGTTCTTGGAGTGCTTTATTAGGTGATTTCATCATTGTAGGAGCATGAGGGGGTACACACATCCTGGAAGATATAGCCTGCTGCACAGAGCCAGTTATATAGCTATATCCATTGTCTTTGTAGTCCTTCATTGATGGAGACATCATGTAGTGGCTAATGGACTAGTGTTTAGAAAATAATGACCATAGGAACATTTATATGCTTGGCATGCTTATTTATTGCTTTGAAAATATGTTTGGCCTTATTTATAGTTGAGGACACTAAGATACTGAGATTGAGATACAATCATGTAACATTTAGTTCACCCATTGAAAGTGCATAATACAATCATTTTTGATATATTCATAAATTGCTCAACTCCTATGAATTGAACTATGAATTTTTGTGTAGATAGAAGAATTGGTCTTCTGTACAACCAGTTTTAGAATGTTTTCATCCTCCATAAATATTTTATAACCATAAATATTTTCTCCCCATTTTCTCAGCTCACCTATCTCTGGTGACCCTGAGGTGCCCCATGTCTATTTCTGGTCTCTATAGATGTGCCTACTTCAGACATTGCATGAAAATGGAACAGTATTTGGGATTGTCTTCTTTCATTTAGCATAATGTTTTTAAGCTACATCCATTTGCTCCATTCCTTTTATTGCTGGATAATATTCTTTGTATTTTTGAGGTTTGTTTATGTTTTGTGAGCACACTGCTTTTTTCTGTTCCAAACACTGACACTCCTTTCATTATGTGACTATTTTTTCACACTGTAAATGCATAAACGTTACCTAGGTTTTACAAACACAGTCATGGAGTGGCTTCAGCAGAAACCATCTTGCTCTCTTTTATGTTATAAGGGGAGGTTCTTCTCCCTTCTTTCTCCTTCCTACTCCTATTTCTTACCTCTAATGCTATCCTGACAATGGACCATGGTAATATCGGACTTTTGGTAACTAATGGGTATTTACCACATCATTTATCTGTCTTTCTCACTGGTATAAACCACTGAAGGCTAAGACAGTGTGTAACTAATGCTTCTAGTACTTGTCATATTTGACACGTAGTAAACATTTGAATTATTTTTTGTTGAGAACCTTTTGCCTGACTTTGTGGCATTCTTCCTGGTTGACCACCATTTCCTTATCCTTGCTTTTGTCTTAGGTGTGCTAATGATTGTCTCCTGAATTCCTTGCTGATCTTCCCATTCTGTTCTTTTCTGATCTTGTGTGGTAGCTTTTTTCTTGAATAGGCCAGGGCCAGAGAGGAGGCGGGTGGGTGGTTCAAGCAGCAAGTCTAACTTAGGCATCTGGATCTACTGTCACAGAGGTCTAAGAGTAAGCCTGGCTGTCTTGAACAGGAGATAACTGATGGATGGATTTCTTTTCTTTCTCATTGTTGACTGGTGCAGTGTGAAAGGGTCATTGGATTTGGAATCAGAAGACTCTTGTTGCAAGACAGCTTCAGTACTGATGATCTCTGTGACCTTGACAAATCAATCATTTGATTGATCACTTATTTGGAAAACAGACTAATTATACCTTTTCTCTATCCTCATAGGGTTTTGAGGTTTCAGATAAACTGAAGTATGTTGAACTGCTGTTCTTAGTTCTGTCCCTGTTCACAAATGTTTCCTGATGTCTGTAGACTAGAGGGTGGTGTGCCACATTTGCAGCTGAGCCATGCAGGGAATGTGTGTTATAGATCAAGGCAGAGCTGTGGGAAGGGAAGGGCTAGCTGGTTATTTTGAGGGCTCTTTAAACTATTTCTGCTATGTTTGAGCCCAGGGAAGCATTTGCCACTGATACTTTGATATGTGCTGGCAGTGTTTTCTAATTAAAGTTTGCCATCCCCACCATGTATACATTCTATGTATGCTTTTAATTTAGAATTCCTTAATGTGAATAGCCATTTGGGGCAGAACTTGACAAAAGACATGCAAGAATCGAGTTTGCTGTAGCCGTATATTTTGAAGAAAAGTGTTTTAGAAATCTTAAATAAAAACACCATTGATGACATTAGTGTTAAAATTTCATCAAAGTTATTTATTCAATTAGTATGAAAATTCATTGTCACAGAACACAGTCTTATTGTATAAAAATGAAGGATGACAATGGTATTTGGATCCCTAGGAGCTGCTGATAGACTTTAAGCAGTATTCTTTCTATGAATACCTGAGTATTCTGTCAGTGTAACAATTTTTGAACCATGGTTGTTTGACTGCAGTCCTCTTTGGAGGGCTGATTCTGTGTATTTAGGATTGTTGTAACTTGTTTAGCATTATGAAATAATCTTTTTAAAATCAATTCCCTAGTAGTAAGCATTAGGTTTTATTCCTTTGAAATATACTGGATTATCCACTTTATTAGGTGTAGTTGTCTGCTTCCTTTATGAAGAACAAAAATTTCTTGGCTTGTCTGATACCATATTTTCTTGGTTTCATACTCCTCTGACCTTTTCCTTTTTAATTTTCAGTGTGTGGTTGTTTCTGTCCTTACACTATTATCATTTCTCCGTCTTCCATTCTGAAGCTGCTGCTCTTTTCCTCTGTGTATAGAGCTTTATTTGGATGATCACCTCTGAAGATTGCCACTCCCATCTCCCTTCATATGATCCTTTCCTCAGACATATTAATGTATTGGTCTATTGGATCCCACTATAGGGATGTCCTATTTACTCAAGAAACTATATGCTGTGAGCCAAACACTTCAATCTCCTCCAATCCTTGCTTTTGTTCTTACTTTCTTTTAGAAGCTGACATAACTCTTTCAATATTTCTTTTTCATTATTTCAAGATTCTATCTTCTAAATTTTTTCTATCAGAGTGTTAGTCCTCTTTTTTTTTCTTATAGGAATTCTTTAACAGCTTCCTGTTGCTTTCTTGAAAGCTCCTATTGCTCATTCTGCACAGCAATGAATGATCTATCTTAATCTATCTGATCACTTAGCTAGGTGTTAGAAAAGCTGGCAGTCTTGGAATTGAGGCCTGTATAACTTGGAGAAGGCCTGGTAAGGTATTAAATCAAAACTTGTTTGACAATGGAATGGGGGGGGTGGTGGAAGGCTACAAAAGAATGAGAAAGTAAGATACCCATTTTGTAAGGAGACCCACCAATTAGATAGCTGTCTTAAGGATTACAGAGATTGGCCTTAGGTCAAATAGGGAAAACAATGTCTTGCCCTATTTAAGATTGTTTTTTCTACCTGGCTGGCCTATAATCCTAGTTACTCATAAGTCTGACATGTGAGGATAACTGTTTAAAACCAGCCCGGGCAGGAAAGTCTGTGAGACTCTTATCACCAGTTAACCACCAAAAAGATGGACTGGACAGTGCTCAGGCACTGATTCAAGCCCCAGTGCCTACAATATAAATAAATAAATAAATTGCTTTGCTGCATCTGTTATTTATAGGCCAGGCTTCCAGCATGGCCTATAAGTCTTCAACGGTAGGACTTACCTCTCGCTTGATGTACATCTCTCACACAATATGCAGAAACCTGTCAGAGCATAGAAAGATTATTTAGGGAATGTAAAAACAACTTAGAATGCTTACAGAAGAGGCTCGGCATCCATGGGTTTAGGATAGGTTAGAGGTTCTCCTTTGGAACACGTGTGGCTGTGAGCTGGTGGTGTGGAGGCAGCCCTAGCTTTCCTGCACCCAAAGTATATTTAAGGAAAAATAAAAAATAACAGTATAATAGGGGAATTATGCCTACTGATTAAAAGTATATTAAGTAATGTATAAGTTTAGTTAGATGCTAAATAGTGTTCCAAATGTTAGCTACATAAATATATTTAAACTCTACTTAATCCTCTGTGTGAGTACTGTTATTCTAATCTTCAATGGGACACTGAGGCAAGAGAGCTTAAATAATGGGTTCAAAGTCATAGGACTAGACAGGAAAACTGGGCAGTCTGGCTCCAGTGAAGATTTTGAAGCCACTTAAAATTCTAAGCCTCCACTGAGAGTGCCACATGTGCAAGGTAGAAACATCTCTCATTTTTTCACTTTTCTCTTAAAGGCATTTATGTGAAACTCCTCTATTTAAAATAACCTTGTATCTCAGCCATTGACCTTTATCTTGAGAAGACTGTGGTAATTGTGAAGACAACCTCTAAGAAGCTTTCTATGATGAGAAATGAACTGTTTTGAATGTTCCAAGTAAGCTAGTCTGAAAAAGGTGTATCCCAAGGAATATGGATGTTGAGAAATGTCAACAGGTAAAGGATATGTGAGTTCTTTAAATGGTAATGAACATAGATGACTTCAAATCTAGCTGCTGTTGAGGCCACTCCCACATACAGGGTCAGGTTTTCCTGGTGTCCATGAAAGCTCCCCAGAGAAATGAAGTCTTGGAGCCACTGTGGATATATTTTGGTCTGGGGTGGGTTCTCATGAGTCCTTTGAGCAGTGCTTGCCTCTTGACAGAACTGTGGGCCTTCTGATTCACTCTGTGTAATGACTCCCAGTGTTTTCTCTGAGATGGACTTGTCTTCAGATAATTCTCCAGATTAAAGTGGTGTATGTAACATGATGTGCTTTGTCTACTTGTAGATTCTTCCTGCACCTACCAACACGTGCTTGTGGGTTATATATGCAAATAGGTATCACACATGTGAAAGAAGAACAGTGGTTTTGATTATCTGAACATGTCCCTGCCTTGCTGAGTCAGGCAAGAGGATATAAATTATTAGCCTAAAAAAGTACAAGTTAGAAGATTTAAAAAACAATTTTGCTGGTCAAATCTCCAGCAATCATGTGGCAGTTGTGACATAGTTGTCCCTGCCCAAAGGGGCACATCAGAGTTTGAGGATGGTCTCAGCAGCTTGGAAGGGATCTTTTCAGAGGTACCACATGACAGTGCTCTTGGTGGCACAGAGAACAAAATTGTATGTTTTTTTTTTTTTTTTTCCGTGACTCTGGCTGCAGGCAAAAGTTTTTGAGACATCCTTAAGCCAACTAAGTTTGCTTTTGTTTTCTTTCCTACTTATGCATGAGAATGATACATGTCTAGTCTTAAAAAGTTCTTTTAATGTAATAAAGTAGACATTTTAGTGCTGCATCAATTAAAATACTACTTTACTGGACTAGGAGAATATAACAAATTCATTTTACATTTGTTATCTTTCTATAATTTTCCTGGGTAAATTGAAAATAAGCGTTAAAGCAAAAGGTATGATACTTTTTCATAGTTTTTCTATAAAGCTGTCTTGAAAATATACTCTTCTAAAGATATAAAGCAAACATAGCAGGGATTGATGCAACTCAGTGTATGTAGTACTATACATCAAAACACATTATGTAAGATTTAAAGTATTTACTAAGTCAGGTGGGCCTTTCAGAGCCCATTAATATGAGTTAATTGGGACTTCCTGTACTTAGAGTTTCAGTAGTAGCACTTAAGTACAATATCAGAATCTTTAAATATTTATAGGATGGGTTAGAGAGTACCTCCTCAAATCAGCAGAGATGTGGGAATAACATCAAGAGCTTGCAGAGTGGAATATACTAATGTGCAGTAATGTGTGCAGATCTATTTGATTACCTATTCATTCATTAAGCATTTACTGAGTGCCTAGTACTGTAATAGAAATATAAAGTTTATTACATTGTCTCTGCCAGGGAGCTGTGGGGAATCAAGTAGGTATATAATAGTAGTTGTAGTGTGGTGTGGTAGGAACTATGAAAGTATATAGGATTTAGTAGAAGGAGTAGAGTCAACTTAGTCTTAGGGATGGCTATGTAGAGAAGATGACCTCTCAGTTGAGTTTTGAATGTCTAATTGGAATCCAGGCTGGCACTTGTGATTTTTCTTTTTTAAACCCTGTAATACATTTACTTCCAGGATACCAACGCAATGAATTCCTAGTGGAAGCATGTCAGGTTGGCAGTTGGGAAACAGTTGTTGTCTTCAGATGGTATTTATGTATGGATAGTATTGAGCTATGCCTTTATAAAAGATAGTGTACTATTTATTTAGATATCAAATTTGTATTCCTTCACGTATATACTATTAATAGTACTTAAGTTCTTGGGGATAGGAGGAACTTTGATGCCACCTTGGGCAAAAAAGTTGTGAGGCCTTGTGTTTTTTTTTCTTCCAGATAAAGAGAGAGATTGGGGTGCAAACTTCTAGACACAAGGAACAGCATGTGCATATGTAGTAGATTCTAGGTTTCATTACACATAGGTCTCATGATAGAAGGATGTAGATTGTGAAGCTTTTTGTGATGAGGAAGTTTGATTCAGTTCGAGGTGGACATAGAATCACGGTAAAATATTTGGATGCCAGCTACTGAGTAATGGGGAAATGTAGGCATAGTGTTTAAGCCTGAGTGAAGAACATAGCTAGATTTGCATTTTCACTAAAGTAAAAATGATGTTTTCAAAGGGAATTGCTTTGAGTAGTGTGGATAAATGGATATGGCTAAAGGGTTCACAAAGACTTGGCCACTGATTAGAAAGTTGTAGTAATAATCCAAGTGGCCTATACTAGAGTGACAGCAGTGGGGACAAAGAATATAAATTAATTATGGATAGTCCATATGTTTTTCACAATTCAGATCACCAACTAATAATAAATCACATAAGAAGTCGCTTTTCATGTAAGTAATAAGAACTCCTTTTGTCTTTCTCTATTCAAGTCACTTTATTCACCAAATCTGATGTTGTCTTAACTCCTCTGGGCTTTCTAGACCCTCCTACTTTGCCCTTTGGGACTCAAAGTCTGTTATGTTCTAACATTTTCATTCCTTCTTGCTGTAATTGAAAACTGGATGTTCTTTGTAGGCTTTATTTTCCTGGTAGCTTCTTCCTTCAAAAGCTTCCAGGGTTTTTTTTTGAAGCATAAGCAGGCCGAGTGTGTAGCCCGTTTGTTTCCTCCTTGTTGGTCTCAAGTACAGGTCTTCCATCCCTCCCACAGATTACCTAAAGGCCTTTAGAACTTGAGTTACTGCTTTTCTGGCACTGCTTCTGTTCCCATTCTGTGTTCACCTACTGGGTTCCTAACCTGGGTCTATGCATCACCACAGGAACTGTGGCAGAACTCATGGTATCATTGATAAAAACTTTAAACCTTTATTCTCATTAGCCTTTAAGTGAAATTTACTATTTTTAAAATTCTGAATATAGGAAAATAAAACCATCAGTGTAACATCAATAACAACAACAAAAAGATTGCCACAGCAGTATCTGCCTGGTGACTTTATCACCAACTATAATGAAGCACATTAGAGTTATTAGAGACATTTCAAAACAGGTTTATATTCAGTATTGTGTTGAAATTAGATTTGCAGATATCCTTTGTTATTTAATGCAACAGTGAAAAACATCCTACTGCTATATTCAGATTTAGTTTAATACTATGATAATCCTATTTTACAATGCTTTTCTTGTTATTGTATGTGCTTTTAAAATGGATATTTAAAAACATTTGATGAGTTCCATATTAACCATCTATTTCTATATAAGAGTTTTTCTTGAAACTTTGTGATTTAAAACACTGCAGTTTTCAGCGTTTCCTGGGGGTCAGAAACTTGGAAACAACATAGTAAGATGGTTCCACTGTGAATCATCAAGATGTCAGCTCAGTTTCAGTAATCTGCAGGCTGATGGAGCGGTTATCCATTTCTGGGGTAGCTCCCTCCTGAGGGACAAGGTGGTGCTGATTTTAGGGAACATACCCCCGTTCCTACCTATGTGGTATCTTCCTGTGCTGTTCCATGTTGTGATAGGTGGCTGGAGAATAAATGCACATTGGAACTTGTTTTTGAGAAAATTTGTTTTAAAGAAAATTTCAGGGAGTAATTAAGAATGATTCTCAAATCACATGAGATGTAAATGTGAAGAAATTATTGTAAATAGATGAAGTATTTTGGGGCAAAAACAATACATTTTCTTTTCAAAGACAACTTTAAGAAACTTTTTGCAATTTTACTAAAATACATATTAAGAGCTGGAGAAGTCCTTTTGTGTCATTGAAGATGTTGAACATAGTAATTAGTGGTTAATAGGACTTATTACTGTGAGATAAGATTGTGGCCTAAGACATGGATGGTTTTTTCACACCTGAAGGTACTAACAGCTAGTTTTGCTTCCAGCAATGGCAATATGGTGATGACTTTACTAGCCACTGGGACAGAGAGGCTCACTGCTTAGTTGGTGACATACATATCTTGTAATTCTTTTTTTTTTCTTTTTTTCTGTAAAATTTTTATTATAAAGGTGGTATACAGAGCAGTTACATAAGTCTAGTAGTGAGTATATGGCTTTTTTTGGACAATTTCATCCTTTCCCTCATTCTCTCACAGTTTTCTCCTCCTGTCCTCACCCACAAGTTGTATAGTTCATTTTCAACATAGTGTCTAGTGGGTACTCCTATACTTGTTTTTTTTTTTCCTTATGGGGTTTTATTCCTGCTTTTTTTCTTTTATTTAATTGTGAAAATACTGTACAGAGGGGTTACAATTACATGGGCAAGATAGTGAGTACATTTCTTATCAAACATTGTAGCCTCCTTTGTTTACCCTTCCCATTCCTTCCCAGCCTTCCCCCACCCCCCCACCTAATCCTCCCCCCCCCCCACCAAAGTTGTAAAGTTCGTTTTCGACATGACAACTTGTACTTCTCATTGTTGTAACGGGTCTACCTGTATCTGTATTTAAACGACTTGTTTTTCCCCTTCCCCTCCACAAATTATACCGACATCAAATACAGTGAAAGCAGGGGTTATACTCTACTCCTACACTTGTATACCCTTTGTCTCTCCATTTCTGTGTTCCCCCTTACCCTCCCAAAGACAGATAAATGAACAAACAAGACAAAAAGAAAAGAAAACAAAAACAACAAAGAAAAAACCTCTTGTTTCCATTTTCTGGAGTTCATTTAAGTAATATTTTATATGATAGAAGTACATAGGTGTTGTACCTTTGTGTTTTCTCCTAAGAGTATTTTCCTTTGGTCTCACTGTGTGTGAATGCCTGGAGTCCTGTATAATTTATAATATTCCACTGTATTTTGCTCTAGCTTCTGCAAATGAGAGAAAACATGTATTGTTTGGCTCTTTGAGCTTGGCTCACCTTACTTAACATCATTTGTTGTAGGTCCATCCATTTTGTCATATAATTCTTATATCAGCTTTATATGGTTCCCTGACATATCTCATTTCAATCTTTCTTGAGGGACTTTCTCCATCCCTGAATTAATCATCATTCCTTTCTGTTGATAATTATGTTTTTCAGGGGTCATTTAATACATTTCACCTTGTTATAATTAGTTGTTTGTTACATACTTTCCCCCCATGTGGTCAGCATCATAAGAGATGGCACTGCATTTTATATATTTGATTATTTAGTACTTGTCTATTCATAAGTTTAGCAAGTACCAACTGAGTGCTAGCTGTCTCCAGGTAGTGTATTACGTAGACCAACTATCCACCAGTGACTTCCTTTGTTGTCTCTTGGTGTAACAAATGGCTCCAATACGTACCTATAACAGCAAAGGACTCAGCCTCTGCGGGTCAGGGAGGTTGCTTATCTGGGCAATTCTGGCTTAGGATCTCTCATGAAGCTGCAAGCTATAGTCATTTAAAGGCTTGACTGTCACTTCCAAAATGGCTCACTCACATGGCTGTTGGCAAGAGACCATTTCTATCTTTCCCTCCCTCTGTCTCTCTCTTCTGGCGATACTGGGGCTTAGACTCAAGGCTATGTTAGCTTGCTGGACAGATGCTCTATTGCTTCCACTGTAACTGATGTTAGTCTGTTTATTTTTGAGACATGGTCTCCCTTTTTTTTCCCCCCTTGCTGACTTGCACCATGGTCCTCTTATTTAGGTTTTTGGTCCTAGGTTTGAACTCAAGGGCCTGGGCACTATCCCTAAGCCTCTTTGTGTTCAGTGCCAGCTCTTGACCATTTGAGCCACAGAGTTACTTCTGGCTTTTTCCAGAGTAGTTTACTGGAGATAAGAGTCTCATGGACTTTCCTTCCTGGGCTGGCTTTAAGATGCGATCCTCAGATCTCAGTCTCCTGAGTAGTTATTGAGGATTACAGGCATGAGCCACCAACTTCTAGTTGATTATGGATTTTATGTCATTTATAGACCTGTGTGACACTATGGGGCAGGAGCAGATGGCACTTTACATGAGGAAGTCACCTGTGGCAGAAGAGGCAAGCAGTGTTATTTCCTGCTGACAATTCTCTATGATTAGCACTGTCACCACAGGTTTAAATAGATGACATGGATTATGGTAACAATAGCAAGTGGTTGACTGAGCAGAATGCAGAAGTAAGATTCTGGAGCCATGGTTTTAATCAGCAAGTTTCCTATTTTGTAATAAAGCTGATTAGAAAGCCAAACTGCTTTTTTAGTTTAGTGCCCTCTAAATTACAATAGGAATTGTTTGATAGGTAATTTTAAGCAAAATACTTTATTCTATATTTCAGGTATGTGTTTAGTTGGAATTGGTTCTATAATTAGGAAGAACTTTTGTTTGTTTAATAATTCTCCTGGATTGCACAAAAATCTTCTTTCTTAGTTTTAAGGAAGTATGTTTATGATCATATGTGACTTTTTACTGGGCAGTGAAATTATAAGATGACTAATGATTACCCTATCTTCCTTTTATATCAAAACCCCACTGCTCTTTTGGTATTTACACAATGCTTTGTTAATGGAAACCCTAAACACTAAGTTTTCATTATTGCATCTTATACTGTAGCTAAAAACCCAGATAGTGTTTTTTTTAAGTGCTTGTTTTTGTTTAATTAATTTTATTTAAGCTGTCATTACTGATTATCAGTATGATTACTCAGTATGAGATAATACTCAGTAGGGTGCTCATTTAACTTCCCCTGAAGATAAGTGATATTAATTTATAAGACTTAGTGTACCCCAGACACAGTCAAAGCCTTCTTAATTAATGTGGTTGTATCACCTCCAAATATCATTAGAACACAATTCCCCAGTCATAAGTGTTTATTAACCCATTCTTCGACCAGTTTGAATTGTATTTTTAGCTTGACTTTAAAAGAATTCCATTTGAAATTAGGAAATTTTTATATGACATTTTTATATGACAATTTTTATATGACAATAACATAAGTTGTAAAACATACAAACTACCCTCAGCCAGTCTGTCATCTGTAGTAGTCAAAGGATGAGGATTTCTATTTTTCTCTACATAGGTATTCTTAACATTTGTGTGCTCCAATTTGCCTTGCTTTAAAAGAAATTGCATGTGAGAGATGAATTAGGAAATGCTCTTTTTCATTTGTGAATGGAATTATAGAAGTACAACTTCAAAAATGTGAAATTTTTTCAGGACATTTAAAATCTTCTTTACAAGCAGATGTTGTAATAGTGCCTCGATGTTGTGTTACCTGGAGTGCTCCTGGGGGCACTCCAGGGTCTGTTTTTCCTTTAAGCTTGAAGTCTTCAACAGATTGAATTTACTGTTTTGGGTAGAGGGAGGAGAATTGTATTTTCCTCCTAGGTTCCTTTATTTTGTCTTTTATCTCCTAATAAGGGGAAGTAAAACATTACATTGAATGAACTAAACACTGATCTTTGCATGTTCACTTCCTTTTTGGATCTGTGTAGATTTAGAAGCTAGAAGGAAGTTATGCTAAGTTTTCCTGACTTGTCTTTGGCCAACTATATAGAGTGGTGAGGTGCAAATTTTCTTTACCTTTTGGTTAAAAATCAAAGTTTCTCTCAGATCTTATGTACTAAGCATGTTGAAGATGTATGCTAATTCTATTTTATTATTTTTACACATTACATTATCTACTGATATAAATGTAGTTGTACTGCTCACATAATAGTTGTTTTTCCTTTGTGCTATTCTATAAGCCAAATACTATGAAATTTTAATGTAAAAGAGTGTTTGGATCATATCCTTTATGTAGTCTCTTCATTGTAAAGAGTAAATAAATGTATTCAACCTAGTGCTACATTTCCACACTCAGGAACTCTTTACCATTGTTACTATTATTATTTTAAAAATAACTTTTAGAGATTCTTATTTGAAAAGATACTGGGTCTTTGTGAAAACGCATTTTATGAAATGCTCTGATTCATAGAGCATTAGGTTATGTATTTACCTCTCAAGTACTTCAACCTACTGTTTTCACTTATTGACATGTTTACATTTTTAATATTGATGCTGCATTAATGATGTTTTGCTTAATTTCACTTTCTCATGTGTTTGGCATACTAATGAAGTTACACTTGTTGCATGTGAGGAGGAGTCACTGTAGTTTCTATACTTAAGAATTGATTTTTTAAGTGGTTGAACAAGTTTACACTCCCACCAACAATGCAGTAAGGTTCCCTTCTGGCCACATCCCCTCCAGCATCTATTGTTATTAGATTTCTTGATTATAGCCATTCTAACTGGGGTGAGGTGGTATCTCAATGTTGTTTTGATTTGCATTTCTTTTATGGCTAGAGAGGTTGAGCATTTCTTCATGTGTCTATTGGCCATCCTTTCCTCTTCAGAGAAGTTTCTCTTTAAGTCTTTAGCCCACTTATTTAAGCAGTATGGAGGTTCCTCAAAAGACTCCACATAGAGCTCCCCTATGACTCAGCAATCCCTCTTTTGGGCATTTACCCAAATGATCACACATAAGACCATACTAAAGCTACCAGCACAACTATGTTTATTGCAACATTATTTACCATAGCTAAGATATGGAACCAACCCAGATGCCCCTCAGTAGATGAATGGATCAAGAAAATGTGGTATATATACACAATGGAATTCTATGCCTCCATCAGAAAGAATGACATTGCCCCATTTGTTAGGAAATGGAAACACTTGGAAAAATTGTATTAAGTGAAGTAAGCCAGGCCCAAGGAAACATAGGTCCCATGGTTTCCCTTATTTGTAATAACTAGTATATGTCTGAGACAAGCAGAAAAGGCCAGATAAATTGATGTTAGGGGAATGAACCCCAAGATAAGTATTCAAATTTTTTTTGTTTTTGTTTTTTCCTTTCATGCAATTGTTTCTAACATATCTATGATGATTTCTATGTTGCTTTGTATGTCCCTCCCCCACGGTATAACCCCTGCTTTCACTGTATTTGATGTTGGTATAATTTGTTGAGGGGAAGGGCAAAACAAATCATTTAACTAGGGATACAGGTGGACCCATTGCAGCAATGAGATGTACAAGTCGATGTGTCGAAAAACAAACTTTACAACTTTGGTGGAGGGGGGAGAGGGTTGGGTGGGGGGAGGTGGAAGGGTATGGGAAGGGGAAACAAAGAGGAGGCAACAATGCTTGATAAGAAATGTATTCATTATCTTGCCCATGTAATTGTAACTCCTGTACGATATTGTCACAATAAAAAAAAGAAAAATAATTGATTTTTTATTGTACAGAAATTAAGACACTCTAAAATGTGGTTCAGAAAATGGAGGGAGTAACTAGATCCATGTCATTTGGTGTTTCCTAGTGTTTTGAAACAAATAACCATAATTATAGTAGAAATCTTTGCAGCAATGGTCACCTATAAAGGTAACTTGACAGGTGTTGGTTATTTTGAAGCAGAGAATGTCAGTGTTTGGTAATTAGATGCCACTCTTTTTTTTGGCATTATATATTATGGTACATACCCCTTTCTACATTTCTATGTAGCTATATAATTACCTGTTTATATGCTTATCTCTACTTGATTGTAAATCTTATACATCTTATTTATCTTATATCAACAATATCTGATACTTCTCCATCCTCTTCATTTCTTTTCATGGATCTGAGATTCCATGTAGTAGTATCAGTTTTCTTTAGCCTGAAAAACTTCATTAATACTTTGATAGTAGGGTCTCCTGGAGGCAGATTCTGTTTCTAATTATTTGGTTCTTACTTAGGAAAGATTTATTCACTTCATATAGAATCTCAGAATTGCAATGTGTTCTTCAGACTTTGGAGTTTCTGTTCCATTGCCTTTCAGCACAGTTGCCTTTGTTTCTGGTGAGAAGTTAGCTGTCATAGTATATAATTTTTCAATATGATGAATATTTATCTGTACCTCTTTGTTTTGGTCTTTATAGTTTTAAGATTATAAAGTAGTTAATGGTGTGGATTTTCTTGTTTTCTTTTCTTTGCATTCTCCTTAGGGTTTTTAAATTATTTATTTATTTATTTATTTATTTATTTATTTACTGTTGGTCATGGGGCTTGAACTCTGGGCCTGGGCGCTGTCCCTCAGCTCTTCAGTTCAAGGCTAACACTCTACCACTTGAGCCACAGTGCCACTTCCAATTCTCCTTTGGTTTTACTGGACTGCTTGGATCTCTGAATTTATACTTCTAGATATGTATATTTATACATGTATATATGTATGTATATATCTGGCTATCCATCTACATACATACCTATATACATATAGATTATATAAATATTTGTTGTATACCATTCTTGCTTTCTCTTATGCTTCTAGACCCCAATTACTTTGTGTAACAACATTTTGTATTATCACAGATCTTCCTTTCCCTCCCCCTTATATCCCCTTTGTGGATAAAGTGATTTCTGTGATAATTTTGCTCCTGAAACAAATTCCCTATCTCTCATGGTGTCCAACTACGTTGTTCATTATATCCTTTAGCAGTGTGAACTGCCTGTCTGGTAATTCTAACATGTGAACCATCTCTGGGTTTACTCCTTCTTTTGGACTGTGGGTCTATTTCCATGCTCTTTTGTTTGTCTTGACATTTGATTGAAGTATAGTAAAAATGAAAGTATATAATATTTCTCCTGTGTGCAAGAGTTGGAGGGGCGGGCAAATCAGTTTGATCTCCAGTTGAGCTAAGCAGGCTTTGTTGCTGCTTTAGTTTTGATTCAGCTCATCTGTGGCCTCATATGTTATGAGGGCTTGGGATCTGAGTATTATTGAGCATCTGACTTTCTATTTATGACTTGACAACTGAACTACCAGCTCTTCAATCTCTGGGATATTTTTTTCTGCTTTTAAGCCCCGATGTCCATTTTTAGGATTTAGAGTTTTCTTTTTGTTTCCAGTTCCACATTTCTCCCTCTTGTTTACTGAGAACATTCTTTCTAAGCAGCTGTCCTGCCCCTTGTCTTTCAGAAAGCACCTGTCTAGTACTCTGTGAAGGCATGAAATGTTTCATGGTTGGTTCTCTCAGGTCTTTTGCCTTGTCTGCCATCTTAGGAAAGCAGCTGTTTGCAGCTGGTGGAGACCTCACATGACTCAAGAGAATTCTTGCTTAGGGTTCTTACTCTGCTCCAACCATTGGCATGCTCCCAAATGCAGATGACCAAGACCTGAGGGAGAGTTGGTAGGTGGGAAGAGACTTGATGTATGTCTGAGGCTTTATTAATAAAGACTTCTTGAAATTCTAATTTCTTGTAGGAGCACCCATGGCATTGTTAAATTATTGATAATAATTTGACAAATAATGGGTTTGTCACCCACGGCAGTCCAAGTATTAAAAATTTGGCTGTGCTTCCTTTACTTTTATTGTATTTATCCCTGACAAACTGGGGAGAAATAATGTTACTTCTCAGTATTCAATTATTTTTGTGGCCTTAGCTTTATTTACTTATTTGTTGGTTATGGGGCTTTTACTCCGGGCCTGGGTGCTATTCCTGAACTCTTTGTCTCAAGGCTAGTGCTCTACCACTTTGAGTAACAGTGTCGCATCCAGTTTTCTGGTGGTTAGTTGGAGGTAAGAGTCTGACAGACATTCCTGCCTGGGCTGACTTTGAACCGTGACCCTCAGATCCCAGTCTCCTGAGTAATAGTCCCCAGTGCTTGGTGGCCTTAGCTTTTTGGAAGGTTGAAAACATACATAATATTTAAAATTTTCTGGTTTGGTTTATATCTTGGGAAGAAAGCAATGGTTTTATTGAAACTACTTTCTAAATTTTATAGGAAGTTGCCATATTCCTAGAACTTTAAGTGTAGGTGATGTTAGATGGATTAAATATAATTGTGGTATTTAGTATTTTTCTTAGACATTTTCATCATAGTAAATGTGGGGGCTATTTTCTTTTTTCTTTATTTTTCTTATTGGTGGATCGTGGGGCCTGAACTCTGGGCCTGGGCACTGTCCTTGAGTTCTTCAGCTCAAGGCTAGCATTCTACCACTTGAGCCACAGCACCACTTTGGCGTTTTCTGCTTATGTGGTGCTAAGGAATCGAACCCAGGGCCTCATGTATGTAAGGCAAGCACTCTACCACTGAGCCACCTTTCCAGCCCAATGGGGGCTTATTTTCAATGGTAAACATTCTCTTTATATCTGTATCTTATTAGTTGAGAATATCCTGTTATTTGTGGTATTGGCAACTAAACTGTAGGCCTCGCATTTGCTAGGCTGGCACTCTACCACTTGAGCTATATCTCTAGCCCCTTTTTGTATTGGTTCTTTTTGAAGTAGGGTCTCATTTTATGTCTAGGCTGGCCTGAGCTGCCATCTTCCTAGTTGTACTTTCCTATGTCCTTGGGGCTGACCGGTGAGCATCACTATACTCAGCATTCTTCTTCCCTGTAGCTGGGATAATGGGTATGCACCACTGTTCCCAGTCATTTGTTGAGATGAAGTCTCATGAATTTCCTTTCCTGAGTTGACATCAAATTGTGATCCCCTGATCTTTGCCTTCTAACTAGGAACTCCTATTTTTTAGTGAATTAAATAATCAATACTATGACATTGTCCTTTTAAATTGAGATGTTAGGAATCATATTAGGTCTAATAGAAGTTTTTGTGCTAATAGAAATGTTCTATATATCTTTGACCAATAATGGTAGCCCTATCTACAATTGACTTTTGTGCACTTGAAATTTTTCTAGTGAAGCTAAGTAACTACTAACTTTTCCATAAGATTTAACTTAATTCAATAGCCTATAGTGGCTAGTTGCTACTATGATGAGTTTCATGATGAAAACAATAGTGTAGTATATAAGGAAATTATGAACAGTTCATAGAATCACTGATTTAAAATCTGTCTAAATACCTACTTTAAGAGTTTTAGTCCTTTTGGTAGTTTAAAATTATATGAGTCTTGAAAAAGAGTCTGGTTCTCTGTGAAGAATAGAACTTGTAAACATCAAACAATTTTGGATGAATTAGGTTTTTAACCTAACACCTACATCTTTTAAAATATCAACAAACTATTTGACCTCATGTTTAGATAAGACATTTTGCTGGACTTCCTGGTGTCTTGGTTCTTGATAATTCAGGTAGAAATTGGAATAAATATCCCATACTAGCAAACAAATAAAACAAGCAAGCTATTTGACTTTTGTAGGAAACAAAAATCTAGATTTATTTTCTAAAGTTTTAATAACCATGCTCTCTGTATGTTCAAGAAGTTCAAATACAGACCAAGCTGGGCAAAGAGAATGTATTATCAGACTAAAAAACTGTGATGCTACAAGTAAAATTCACTTCTTAAAATTCTTAAATTCCATTCATTATTTATTCTTCTCTCTGACTTGCACTAGGAGATGGTATACATTAGGGCATTTGAAAAAGGGCCGAGAGGTGTTCTAGGGCGGGACTCTAAGTGTAAGTTTGCTGACTTAATTTTTTTTTTTTTTTTTTGGTTGGTTGTGGGGCTTGAACTCTGGGCTTGGGTGCTGTCCCTGTGCTCTTCAGCTCAAGGCAAGTACTCTGCGGCTTGAGCCACAGCGCCACTTCCCGTTTTCTAGTGGTTTATTGGAGATAAGAGTCTCACGGACTTTCCTGCCCAGGCTGGCTTTGAACTGCAATCCTTAGATATCAGCCTCCTGAAGGATTACAGGCGTGAGCCACTGGCGCCCGGCTCTGACTTTCTTTTGTAAAATGACTTAGTTTGCTAATCTTTATAGCGAAGGCCACTTGTCCTTGGAACCTCAATACTATAATTTTATGCTTTTAAAATTAGGAATCTTTGGAGATTGTGTGATTTTTCTTTTGCCTTTATATAAGACAGTTATTGAACACTTTCCATTTTTCATATTTTTTGTTACTAATTTTAAGAACATTAATTATGAATACTTTTTGACAAAATTACAGAGACAAAGTGATTGATTCTGTTTCCCCTTTTCCCCTTCAGTATTGATAATGAGATAAATGTTGAGAGAAGAAATACTTACATTTTTTTTTAATCTTTCTTTGTAGCTTGACAAATTTGCCAGCATAAGGATGCCTGGAAGCAAGAAAGAAAAACCTCCTCTACCCAATCTAAAGTCTGTGTTTGCAAGCACTGAGTACTCATCTGTGTCTTCAGAGATGACAGAAAACATTCCAAAGCCACTGTCAGACAGTGAAGTCTTAAAACTTTTTGAAAAGATGATGGTAAGAATTTTGAGTTTCTTTCTTTCCTTCTTTCCTTCTTTCCTGCCTTCCTTCCTTCCTTCTTTCCTTCCTTCCTTCCTTCCTTCCTTCCTTCCTTCCTTCCTTCCTTCCTTCCTTCCTTCCTTCCTTCCTTCCTTCCTTCCTTCCTTCCTTCCTTCCTTCCTTTCCCTTCCTTCCCTTCCTTCCTCCCTTCCTCCCTCCCTCCCTCCCTTCCTTCCTTCCTTCCTTTCCTTTCCTTTCTTGTGCTGGGGCTTATACTTAGGGCCTCAACCTTTTTTGACTTTTTCACTCAAGGATGACACTCAACTTGAGCTACACCTCTAATTTCAGCTTTTTGTTAGACAATTGGAGATTAAGAGTCTCCTGGGCTTTTCTGCCTAGGGCTGGCTTCTAGCAGCAATCCGTAGTTCTCAGCCTCCTGAGTTTCTCAAACATCTTAAGAATTTTGATTCTTCTTAAAATGTTTGAGAAACTCTTAGCTGTGCTGAGACTAATGTTAATGGAATGGAACTCATGTTCCATTAAAATAATAGTTTGTTAACATAATAAGTTCTATTAGCACAATTTATGTTAATTTATGTTAATCATCTTGGTCTATAGAATTATTTCAGATTTCATTTAAGATAGCATTTCAGTTATAGATTTTTTTTCTTTTTTCCTTTTTTTGAGAAAGAGCCTCACTATGTAGTTCAGGCTGGCTTTGAACTCATAAACCTTTTGATTTTGCTTTGTGAGTGCTAGTACAGGTTTGTCCCATCATATGTGGTTGATATATTGTCCCTGGATCACAAAAGTAAAGGTCTAAAGAAAAATGTTAAGAGTATATGAAAATGAACATTCTGAAGTATCAAATGGTCTATTTTTTGTTTTTTGAGTAGATTATCTACATGGGCCAAGTTCAGTTTGTTTTTAGAAGATGATCACTGTGTTCTGCCGCTTTCTCTAAGTATGCTTTTTTTTTTTTGGGTCCAGTCCTGGGGCCTGAACTCTGGGCCTGAGCACTGTCCCTCAGCTCTTCAGCTCCCTCAGCTCTTCAGCTCAAGGCTAGCACTCTACCACTTGAGCCACAGCGCCACTTCCAGCTTTTTTTTTCTTTTTGCTTATGTGGCGCTGAGGAATTAAACCCAGGGCCTTAGGCATGCAAGGCAAGTGCTCTACCACTGAGCCACCTTCCCAGCCCTATGCCTTTATTTTTGACAGTGTTTTATTCTTTTCTTAATTCTCACTGTATTCTTGTTGTTATACTATATATAGTTAATACCTGTATATGTGAACCTTCTCCTTTTCTAGTAGAGACACATAGTATCCTTTGGGACAGGCCTTCTTCAGTTAGTTTTTAACTGTGATTCTTTGATTCAGCCTCTGGTTTTTAAGCTGGATGAACTAATTTGACCAAAACTCACATGTATTAAGTATATTCAAACCATTTGCCACAAATAAATGCTAATTTGGTCTAAACAGATTTATTTACCTATATACTTCCTACTTTCAGGTTGCTTATCTCCCAGGATTTAAATCTAACATTTGAAAAATTAAATGAGAAATGCCAGAAGGTATTATTTAATAAAAGTTTTTTTGTAAGTTCAGAAACAACTTTAGTTTTTGAGATATCTAATTAGCTTCCCAGGAACAACAATAGATAAGCTATTACAGTAGTTTAGGAAAATTTAGTAGACGAGGTGAACGAGGGTCAAATCTTAATTCAGAATTTGGATTAGCAAAGGGAAGTGTAGTATTTTGAGATGGAGGAAATAGCAGTAAGGAAAGATGTTGAGCTAGAGAACAAATAGCTCCAGGGGGACCAAAACCAGATCAGAAAAATTAGATTGGAATCATAACTAGGGACAGTTTATGAAAGGATTTTATATATGTCAATCAGAAGAGTTGTATTTGTTTTTTGAATCTGAGAAATACTACTCCCTAGTCTTGTCATTGTTCAGATGGACTGCACAATCTATTTGTATTGCCTTGCCTTATTCTCTGTTCATCACAATATTTGTGTCCAGGGTTAATATGACTAATTTCTGTCTTCATAGGGTTTTTAAAGCAGTGTCCATGATTCCTAAGGCTCTGTCTACCATCTTTCTCTCTGTCTCTCTCTCTCTGTCTGTCAATAAAGATATAAATTTTATATCTATGACCACTATAATATATATATATATATATATATATATATAGATGTATCTCTATATATGTAGTTTTCATTTTTATTTTTGCAAAAACTGGGAAAACTCATCTATTATACCACCTTTCAATGAGATGCTAATTTATTTTGCTAACTATACATGGGTTATTGCTTCACTCTTGGTACGATGTGCTTCTATAATTTTAGCCAAGAACAAAGAAAACTTTACCTCTCCTTGCTGGTCTTTGCTACTGTCAATGAAGCTTGTATGGGAGGGCTCTTTTTTGTGTACTACCTGTGAGAACTCTCATGGATGCACGATATGTGGTAACACCCTAATTTCTGTGAAATTTTGCAATGGAACTTTTATGGCTCAGTTGTGATTACCTGAACTTTTAAAAAATCATATCTGTGGGTGCTATCTGAGTAAGTAGCCTATTGATCTTTAACATTTGTGAAGATCACATTTTTATTTTATTTTAATTTAAATCACAAGTAGTTAAAAGAACAACTATCTAGTGAGTACTGAATACAGGTTATTCTTTTATTTTATTACTCTTAGAGGAGGTAGAAAGCTATCAGTTATACAATCAGGACAGATGGATTTAGGCAATTTTGAAGTGATTACAGAATGATTTTTAAATAATCAAGCCAAATCATTTATGAAATTTTAATCTACTTGACAACAATTCAAGGCCACCCAGGGCTACATAGTGGGTTCAAGGCCAGTTGGAGCAATATAGGGAGACTCTATCCTAAAAAACCAAAGTCTGGAATTGTAGCCTAGCTGTACAGTACCATGTGCCATTTCAAAAAGAAATTCAGTCATTAGCTATTTTGACCTTTTGTCATTTGTTCCAACAGAGATTTCATACTGTTTAAAATTGTACTTGTTTTTTGTTTTGATACTATGCAGTTTTAAAAATGATTCTTATTTACCAATTATCAGAAGTATTTAATTTTTTTATGGAGTAAAAGCTTTGTTTTGAAGAACTCCTCTTTTTCCCTTCTTAAGATAGTCTTTTTGAAGGATTGTGCTTACTTGATTACTTGATGAATGCAAAGAACAGTGTAATACTTCAACATTTTTACTCATTTTACTTAGGAAATTGATTTACTTGGTCTCTAATATTCTAGCTTCCATGTGTTTTCCTAAAGTAATCGTCACTTTTTAGTTATTCCTCTTAGGGGTTTGATTTTTGTTTTAAGCTGTATTTTTAGCTGAAAGCCCATCTTGATTTTTAAATGAATTTTAGGTTCAAGAAATAGTTTTATTTGTCACTATTTATACATTGTACATTTCTGAAGTTAGTTTCAGTAGTGGTTTCTAGTGTACTTTTTGTAGATACATCTGTTTTTGAATAAGGTAAGCAAAACTGGCACAGGGTGAACTTGATTTGTTTATTCTAGTTGTTCCCTCTTTAAACCTGGCCTCTTATTTATTCTTGACCCCAAGTAAAATCTCAAGCAAGCCTCAGAGCTTTCCTGGTAGCTTCAAATAAAATCTCTAGCCTAATACAAACAGCCTAGTAGCATCCAAAGAATACTTCTTCCTTTACCTCTTTTGAGTTTGTTGTATTTGGAGTTTGCAGCTGGGGCTTTTGTGGGAGTACTTGGCCTCTGTTTCCACTCCTAGCTTTTCTTTCTTTCTCTCTAGATTGAATTTGTCACCTCCAGGATTGAATTGGATAGAAGGAAACAAATATCTGCTGGTCTAGGGTGTTTATAGCCTGCCCTTGGTGTTGTATGTAGGGTGTTAGATTAGTCTCCAATGTAGTACTGTTGTAAGAAATTACTGAAGATGGATGGATTTAAAAGAATCTAAATGAATTAGAGTTGTGAGATTGAAAATCCAGTTTGGCTCTACTGGTTCTATAGGTTTTATAAGGCCAAAGTCAGTGGTAGTTGGCCAGGGGTTTAATGGAGGCTTTATGAAGGATTTTTTCAAATTCATTCAGGGTATTAGCAGAATAAGACCCTTGCAATTGTGGACCTCTGTCTGTGCTGACTATAAGCTGGGCCTGCTCTTTGTTTCTTCAGGCCTTTCTCCAGTCTTTTATCTGTGATCCTGCATCTCAGGAGTTACCTGCTGTCTACTGATGTGTCAGTCTTCTGTCTCTATCCAGAGGAAGTTCAAGGGCTCATAACAGAAGAAGCTCAACAAGAAGAAGCTCATAATTAGGATGATTTCTTGTTTTATGGTCCATCACCAGCCCCTTTAGCAATGTAATATAACACATTAATGGGATCCAGGGATTAGGACAGTGGTCTGTTTTTGTGGGCCATTTTGTCAGGCAAATGCTGATACTTCACTGCTCTGGGGTTATAACCATGCTTCTCCCTATTCTTACCTGTAATTCTCATGTCACTGGTGACTTCTTCCTTGGTTGCCACTGTATTCCAGGAGGATCCATTCCATTGCTGGCGTTACCTTTTGCATGTAGTACTTTTTAGATGGCTCAGGCCTGAATCTTTGTCTCTGAGATCCATTTTTTGTTCACGTGTTATATCTTTTCTCTTGACTTCTCTGGCTGTTTCCTTTGGTTGTTTCTACCAATAGCTTATAATTTTCACAACTTTGTTTCAGAGGTGTACCTCTGTAACTGTAAATAGATTTCATTTTTTTGTCAATCCTGAGACTTAAACTCAGGGCTTGGGTGTTATCCCTGAGCTGTTTTTGCTGAGGGCTAGTGTTCTACCACTTTGAGCCACAACTCTTCTTCCGAGATAAGAGTCTCACAGATTTTTCTGCTCAGACTGGCTTTGAACTGAGATCCTCAGATCTCAGCCTCTGTAGCTAGGATTACAGGCATGAGCTACCAGTGCCTGGTTGTAAATGGCTTTTTAATAAACAGATTTTTACAACATGGGACAGGGTAGAACATTTCCTCTTGTTGGCATAACTTATGTCTCCTTCTTTTTTCTCTTCCTGATTTTCATCCTGGCTAGTTGTTTCTGTGTTTCCTCTTCTATTGTTTATTTCCTCTACGTGGCACCTCCTGCAGTGTCTTCATACATTTTGTTTTTCTGTGTACTACAGGCAGGTTGGAACCCTTCCATGTTACAGACTGACTCATATATTCTAATACCTTCCTAAATCTTCTCTAGAAGAATAGCTGTAATCCAGCTCTGTAAAAGAAGTAGATGCCACTGCATCAGAAACTGAACACATCAAATAACAATAGCAGCTACATACTTCTTTAGTTCTTTATCTGGGAAACATACTGAAATCTATGTACTGCTTGATAATATAAACACATTAGTGTTGTCCTTATTAGTACTGATTAGTTCTCCAAAAGCTTTTGGTTTAGATTACTATAGTGGCCTCTTCTATTCATATCTCCATTTCCCTATTTGAGAATTCTTATCCATACTGTGTCTTAGCCCAGACATTAGCCTTTCTATCTTCTCACACTCCTTCAGACATAATTATAGTTAACTGGCCTCTCATAGCTGCTCAGTGGGAGTTTTTAAGGAATTCATTTTTTGATTGATTGATTGATTGTTTTGATATCTGTCTCTGCTACATTACTCCATGAAGTATTTATTATAATCCCAAACAAATGTCTGTAGATAAGTGAGACTTCCTGAGGATTAGATTTTTCTTTTTTGGTCATTCTGGAAATTGAACTGTGGGCCTTATGCTTGCTTGTCAGAGTGCCCTACTCCTGAGTTACACCTCCTGCTCTTTGTAGCACTAGTTGTTTTGAGATGGGGTCTTGTTTTATGTCTAGTACCATGCATGGACTACAGTCTTCCTATTTTGTGTTTTCCTGTAGCTGGGGTGACAGATTTTGCTACCATGTTAGTGTCTATTGAGATGGAATTTTGTAAAATTTTTCAGCCAAGGCTGGCCTGGGACCATGATTCTCCCAATCTCAGTTTAAGTACTAGAATTTACAGGTATGAGATCTCAGTGCTCAGGAAATTCCCAAGATCCTATCTTTTCCTTCATTCTTAGATCCTAAGATTAAATGGAGAATAGCTTTATTTCATAGACTGACCAATAACACAAAAACATTAATGAGTAGAAGAGATTTTTCATCACATTTATATCTTTTTTCATTTTCTCACTTTTATTGTCTGTTGAGAGGATGAGAACTATGCAAGAAAGGTCATCTGTCAGGATGTCACCATTATCAGGCATTAAATGAGTGCCCATGATAATCAGAGTCATTCTGACAGAAATGAAATTCTGGAATCCCTGTCCAGAATTGTGGTAAGTGTGGAAAAATGATCTAATAAAATTGCTTCAAGTACTTATATCTGAATAGTGATGCTGTAATCATTTCCTGGGAAGATATTTATCAGACTTTCACGTAATATAGGAGAAAGCACATTTGTAAAAATGTCACCATCATCTTTTATGTGTGTGTTTGAAGTCTGTCCTGGAATTAAGAGCTTGGATGACCTGCTGTGTGTGTGTGTGTGTGTGTGTGTGTGTGTGTGTGTGTGTGTGTGTGTGTGTGTGTGTGTGTGTGTGTGTGTGTGTGTGTGTGTGTGTGTGTGTGTGTGTGTGTGTGTGTGTGTGTGTGTGTGTGTGTGTGTGTGTGTGTGTGTGTGTGTGTGTGTGTTTATTTGGCTTTTTGTGAGAGAAAGGAATGCAGATAATACTGCAGGTATTCATTCATGTTTCTTTTAAAACATTTCTGTGTATAATATAAAATTATATTGAAATACTTTGCCAATTATAAAGTACTTCAGGGATATCAAAAGTATAGAAAATAATATAATAAATGCCATCATAGCTATAATTGAAGTTCTTTGTGTACTTAAGTTATACTTCAAATACATTGTTTACTCTCTCTTACTAGAGATGAGCAATAATGTCGGCTTGATAGTTCTCATTGATTAAAAAACCCTTTTCCTCTGCAGCTAGCATAGAAAACTCTCTTTTTACTCAGAATTGATGCTAAGTTGCTGAATCAGTGCCCCATAACTCTCTAAAACTTCAGTTCATATTTACTACAAATAAGATCATCATCATATAGAACTGTAACATAGCTACTAAAACTAGAGACTTAACACTGTGATCACTTTACACCAGTTACTCCTCAGACACTCTTCAGACATGGCTAGTCATTGAGTCCAGAATCATGTACTGAATTTCATTGTCATGTTCCTAAAATATTCACTTGGGAACAGTTTTTCTCTTTCTTCATATTTTATGAATATGATAAGCTTGAAGGTCCGAGGCTGCTTAATTTCCAGAAGGTTCTTTAGTTTGCATTGGTATTATGAGTTTAAATTGGCAATTCTGTAGGATGGAAACAGGATACTACTCGTACTCTAATGGACTTTTCCCATCCATGATCACTAGGGCTAACTGAGTCATGCCTCATTTATTGGCCCTTTGGTAAATTTCTTGTTTGTATTATTTGTTTATTTTTAAAATGTCATCAGTATATTGAATTGTGGAATTTTGTCATACATGATTAATAATTTACTGTGTGTTTAGGTGTATTAAAAATCTTGTCTCAGTCTAAGTTTTTTCACTTGCAGTGGAGTTTGAAGTACAGAAGCATAAATAGAAATGTAAGATTCATTATGATCATGTGAACCTTTTTTTTTTGATCTGGGCAATTTTGTGTATTACCGAAAGTGACCTTTACTCTGATGTAATCTATTTTTCTGTATTTACATCTAAAGATATTAGAATTATGTCTTAAAATTTACTATGAAGTTTGGGGCCATTTTTCTACATAGATAACTAGTTTCTCCAGCAGCATTTATTGATTAGTCTATTGTCTTCCTTAATTTGCAATGCTTCCAGTGTTATGAACTTTATATAAACATATATAGGTTTGTTTCTGAGCTTTGATTTGACCCATTAGTTGGTTCTTCTAACACTGTGTTTATATCTATTGTCTTAATTATTATACCTATATAATAAACTTGTTATCAAAGACTGTTTTTCTTATTCAGCATTAGCTTGGCATTCAGCATTACCTTGGAATTCTTAGACCTTGGCTTGTTAAAAAATATTAATTTTAGAATCAGTTAGGTACTGTCACATGCCCTATATATGTTATATACTCATACACTTCCCCATGTAATCATTGTATAATACAAATATATATTCACATCACAAGGTCTTTATTGAATTTCCTCTTGAACTATAAAAGTCTTCCATATATATATATATATATATATATATATATACACACACATACATATATATTCCTGGGTTTCTTGCTTATATGTAAGGAATAGCTCTTAAAACATTACAGCCAGGTACTGATGACTCATGCCTATAATCCTAGCTACTTAGGAGGCTGAGCTCTGAGGATCACAATTGTAAACCAGATTGGGCAGGAAAGTCTATAGGTTCTTACCTCTAATTAACCATGAAAAAGCCAGAAGTGGAGTTGTGGCTCAAGTGGTACAGCACTAGTCTTGAGCAAAAAATGGTCAGTGGTTGGGAGTCTGTGGCTCACGCCTATAACCCAAGCTATTGAGGCAGCTGAGATCTGAGGATGATGGCGTGAAGCCAGACCTGGCAGAAGATACCCCATGAGACTCTTACCTCCAATTTAACCACTCAAAAACTGGGAGTAAAGTTGTGGCTTAAGTGGTAAAGTGCTATCCTTGAGTGTAAAGAGGCTTAGTGACAGCACCCAGGCTCTGAGTTCCAGCCCCAGGCCTGGCACAAACAAAAAGACCAAAACATCAACAGCCTTGTTAATAAAAATAATTTTTGCTTATTGACTTTGGTATCCAGTAATCTTACTGAACTCTCTTTGGTTTTTGTTTGTAGGGTCTATCTTATTTTCTGTGTATACAGTCTGAAGATCTTTTATTTTACAATCTTTTAATAATTTGTTTCCCCTTTATAATATATTTATTTTCCTTTGCACAATGAAATTTTATGTAATACAAGGTTATAAGTTATCTTGATTATTTTTTCAGATCTGTTATTTTATTTCAAATGTAATTAAAAATTAATGAATAGACTAGAAGTTCTTCTTTGCAGAAAAATTTTCTGTGTCCCAACTAAGAACTTACATCATTGTCCAAAAACTCTTAGTATGCTCTGAAAATTGAGACCAGACTGATCAATTTTCAGTCACTGTTTTCTGATAGCCCAGGAAGCAGCACTAATATCTTTTTCTCTGTTCCTGAAATGTTAAGGAGAGGCTATTTGTTTTTTAGTTTTGTATTTCACTTAAATTAAGTTGGCTTGTCCCTGACTAGATCTGTCTTCCCATAGGATAGATGGTTGATTCTGTTCAGTTTTATTCTTTAAGCTAGCTCTAATTTTCATAATTAATTATGTTAGTGATTGTATAAAGCACATTTGTTTTGTTTATTAGTTCTCATGAATGTATATTGGATTGTAAACATTTAACTTCCTTCACTTTTTCAATCAAAGTGCCCCATGGCACACATTGTTCAAATTTGGTAGTATTTAATTGAATGTGTTTCTTTCTTCACTTTGGTGAATACCATGTTTAAGCAATTAAATGATATAAATCAACCCCCATAGAGTTAATGTTTTTGTGAGCTTTGTAGCCCATATAGAAGCATAATCATCCTTACCTAAGATAAAGTATAGTTTCAGAAGTGGAAAGAAGAGCTAAAAATGAAACTAATGCAATCATATATAACCACACTGTTACTTGATATTTTTTTGGTAGTTAGTGGGAGGATAATCTAGCTTGCTATTTCTTATTGCTTGTCTTTGTGTACATACTAATGAAAAAAAATTTCTACCTTTTATATTCTCTTTTAATTTTATTCACAACTATTCCTTTGATCAGGTAAATAAATGCCCATTTTATAGAGAATATAAATCATTGTATATGAGTATATAAATGATACTGGTCACTTCCAACCAAGACCCTTCTGTGCTAGTTTTTTAAGTGTTAGTAGATGTCCATCAACAGTTGTTTTAATATTCTTTACAAAATCTACTTTTGTATACCATGAACATTTTTTTCTTTATAAAATGAAATGTACATTTACAGTTGACCAGATAAAATGTGAGAGGTTCTGTGAGAATGCTTTGTTTGATCCATTAGTTGTCTTCTTTTCTGTTGGGTAGAAATGAAAATGTCAGAGAAAGGTGGTTTAAGAGCAATCCAAAGAATAATCCAAATATGAGGAGGAAGAGGCAGAAGGATATAGAATAGTGTAAGGCCAATGTCCAATTGATGCATGGATTGTGCTTGCCACAGGGATAATGTCAATGTGTGGTTGTTTCTTCTAGATCCAGATAAATGAAAAAATAAATGAATCAGGAGCATTGGATTTTGCCTGGTAGCAGTCTGTAGCACCATACAATGTCTAGAGAGAGAGAGAAATTTAAAAAGTTCAAATACTATCGTAATGCTTAAATTTGCTGTTTCTGCAGTTAGGTGCTTTGTAGGCACATTATCTTACAACTGAAAAGACCTTTTCTCAGTGTCATTTTGTTCTATAGGAAAGTTTTAATTTTAAGACATGAGTGTTTTATTCTTTATATAATTTATGAGGAAATGGTCATTTATCTGGAAAATTTGAAAAGCAAATGAATGAATCAATGTCAGTAAGTTCTTACTGGCAGGATTACATAATAGTTGTCTGTGACTGTTCAGGCACTACTCAGGTAACTGGTTGAATAGTTCCACTAGGGTTATATTCTAAAACAAATTACACTTGTGCCACATTTTGTATATTTATCTCATATCTTTTTTCTTATTATCTTTAAGTAATTGTACAAAAGAGTTGACATTTAACAAAGCAGTTTATAAATAAAATGCTTTTCTTTTTTGGTCCGGTCATGGGGCCTGAACTCTGGGCCTGGGCGCTGTTCCTCAGCTCTTCAGCTCAAGGCTAGCGCTCTACCACTTGACCACAGCGCCACTGCCGGCTTTTTTTTCTTTTTGCTTATGTGGTGCTGAGGAATTGAACCCAGGGCCTCATGCATGCAAGGCAAGCACTCTACCACTGAGCCACCTTCCCAGCCTCATAAAATACATCTTGATCAGTGTCACATTCTCATTTCTTTCAACTTTCTCATTTCTTGTCTGTTTTCATATTTATAGTACAGAAGAAAAGGTGATAAAGGTGTTTTCTCTTACGTTGTTTGATACTGGAATTAGGATAAACTTAAGTTCATTTTTTATTTTTATTTTTTTAAATTTTTATTGTTAAGGTGATATACCAAGGAGTTACAGTTACATAAATCAGGTTTTGAGTACATTTCTTTTTAGACAATATCATCTCTTCCTTCATTTTCTCCAAGTTTTTCCCCTCATGACTCCCCTTTTCCCCAACTTGTATGGTTCATTTTCAACATAGGAAATTCATTTTTTAATTGAGAAAAGTTACATTGTCCCAATAAACTACAAGCAGAATATTTGACCAAATAATTGTGCTTATGAGTTCTTTATTATTCTCTGGGTATAGGTCATATTTTTCTGGTTGTGGTTCTATTAATGACTTACTCATGTTCCTTTCTATTAATTTTATTGGGGATTATATAGTAAAAGGTTGATACAACAGTGAAAATGTAACCCAACTAT